>NC_079196.1:131330400-131630400 GCF_029499605.1 Hyla sarda | reverse complement strand
TAACCAGAGTGCCTCCAGCTGTTCTGAAACTACAACTCCCAGCATGCCTGGGAGTTTTAGTTTTGCAACAGCTGGAGGCAGCCTGGTTGGGATACACTGACCTAGACACTGATCACTTTCCTAACAGCAGGCTGTGTTTCACCTCCCCCTGCTTCTATTCTCAGGACATTGTTCTTTCAGACTGACCTGCTGTCAGATTGTGATCAGTGCAGGGGAGAGCAGGGATCTCCCCCTCTGCTTCTTCTCAGGACCTCGTTTTTGCTCTTATAAACACTGAGCTGGCTGTCAGATCGTGCTTCCCTGCCGAGGAGATGAATGAAGACGCTTGCTCAGCTCGCTGGGGCTACTATGATTGGCTGAAGCAGCACATGGGAGGTGCCCTGGCTGTGTACAGAGCGTGGATGAGCTGCAGGCAGCACACAGAACTATGGGAAATTGTGACATCACAGCCCCAGCATAATGCAGCTCAATGGGGGGGGGGGGGGGGGTGCAAGTCATGAGTACAGGGAGCTGCTGAACTTCCTCTCTGAACAAAGAAGCTAGAAAAACAGGTTTTACATACAAGATGGGTAAAGTGATTTACACAGTTTTGCTTCTGCATTTAAAACACAATACTTTTTCTACATGAGACATCTCCTTTAACACCCCACAGGTGTTTGACAAATTATCATTAAAGTTGGACATGAAAATGAAATTTTATATTTTTTTCACTAAAATATTTGCCCAAAGTTTTCATTTTCACAAGTAGTAATAGTAAAAAAAAAAAAAAAAAGACCCCCAAAATTTGTGACCCCATTTCTTCTGAGTAAGGAAATACTCCTAATGTGTATGTAAAGTGCTCTACTGGCGAACTACAATTCTCAGAAGAGAAGGAGCGCCATTGGGCTTTTGGAGAGAAAATTTGGCTGGAATTGAAGGTCATGTTTGTTAACAAAGCCTCCATGGTGCCAGAACAGTGGACTCCTCCCCCCCCCCCCCACATGTAACCCCATTTGGAAACTACACCCCTCACAGAATGTAATAAGGGGTGCAGTGAATATTTACACCCCACAGGTGTCTGACAGATTTTTGGAACAGTGGTCCATGAAAATGAAAAATTTTCATTTGCACAGCCCACTGTCCCAATGATCTGTCAAACGCCAGTGGGGTGTAAATACTCACTGCACCCCTTATTACATTCAGTGAGGGGTGTAGTTTCCAAAATGCGTTACATGTTGAGGTGTCCACTGTTATGGCACCATGGGGGCTTTGTAAACGCACATGGCCCCCAACGTCTATTCCAACCAAATTCTCTCTCCATGGCGCTCGTGATGTATTTCCATACTCAGAAGAAATGGTTTCTCCTATTACCCCTTATAAAAATGAAAACTGATTTTTTTCACTAAAATGCTGGTGTTATCCTACAGTTTTCATTTTCATGTCCATATTTTGTGAAAATTTGTCAAACATCTGTACGGTATTAAGGCTCACTGTACCCCTTGTTACGTGCCTTGAGGGGTGTAGTTTCCAAAATAGTATGCCATGTGGGTTTTTCTATTCTGGCACATGGGGCTTCCTAAATGCAACATACCCCCCCAAAAACCATTTCTGCTAAATTTGATCTCCACAATTCCATTGTCGTTCCTTCCCTTCTGAGCCCTCTAGTGCACCCACAGAGCAATTAACATCCACATATGAGGTATTTCCGTACTCGAGTGAAATTGGGTTACAAATTTTGGGGGAGTTTTCTCCTTTTAACCCTTGTAAAAAAAAATCTTAACATTTTACACTAACATGTTCTTGTAGACCCATTTTTAAGATTTTGAATTTTCTTGTTTACTTTGCTGCTATTCCTGTGAAACACCTAAAGGGTTAACAAACTTTCTGAATATCATTTTGAATACTTTAAGGGTGCTGTTTATATAATGGGGTCATTTATGGGGTATTTCTCACAGAAAGGTCTGTCAAATCCATTTCAAACTGAACTGGTCGCTGAAAAATTCTGATATTGAAATTTTCATGAAAAACTGGAAAATTGTTGCTAAACTTTGAAGCCCTTTAACGTCTTCAAAAAGTTAAAAAAAAATGTCACTTTATGATGCCAACATAAAGTAGACATATTGCGTATTTGAATCAATATATATAATTTAGTTTCAAAGTAAAAAAAAAAAATTGCAGAATTTTGCATGAAATTTTGGAATTTTTCACCAAGAAATGATGCAAGTGTTGCCAAAAATTTACGTCTAACATAAAGTAAAATATGTCACGAAAAAACAATCTTGGGATCAAATTCATAAGTTAAAGCATCCAAGAGTTATTAATGCTTAAAGTGATAGAGGTCAGATTTGCAAGAAACGGCTGCGTCCTTAAGGTCAAAATGGGCTGTGTCCTTAAGGGGTTAAAAGGTAAGGAGGAAAAAACGTAGTCCTTAAGGAGTTTAATCAGTGACCATTGGTAGCTGTCTAGTGGCATCCCTGGAGCTGCTCAAAAGACGTCACTCGACAGTGTTGCACTTCGCAGTCACTCACACACCCAAGACACAAAAAAAGAGCAGGGGATCAGACTGAGGATGAGGGGGAATGATGTGGCACCAGTGGGATAAAACTGAGGAGGGAGAATGATGTGGCTAATTGGGAGAATCAGAGTTGGGGAAAGATGTGGCATTAATTTCAAAGCTTCACATTTATTTATTTATTTTACTCAAATGACCTGGTTAAAATGAGGGTACATGTTGTACACCGATAAATACGATAATAATAATAATCTGAGCAATACCAATAGGTGTCCTATGCAACTTTGTTGCTTGGCCACTTTATAACCTGAACAATATTAATAGGTTTCCTTCGTTACTTGGCCAACTGATAATTGGCCAACTGAGTAACAACAGTGTCCTTTCCAACATTGTTGTTTGGCCCCCTAATAATAATCTGAACAAAAACATTAAGTGTCCTCTGCAACTTAGTTGCTGTGCCACCTAAAAATCTGAGCAAAAGCAATAGGTGTCCTATGTAATTTAGTAGCCTGGCCATCTAATAATAATCTATATAAAAACAGTAGGTGTCCTTTGCAACTTCGTTGCTTGGCCATCTAAAATGTGAGCAAAAACTGTCCTTAACTTTTTAGGTGGCCATGCAACAAAGTTGTAATGTCTCTTAGTACGCGAGGTGGAAAACTAAAATGCTAAAATAAAATGTTGTGTGTTCTTAAAGGGGTTATCCACCATAAGGTGATTTTAGTACTTACCTGCCAGACAGTAATGGACATGTCTAGGAAGGATCTGTTCTGAGTCCACCATAACATTGTTGTTAATAGGACTTCGTTTTTCTCTCTATTCCCTTTTCTCCCAAACATTGCATTTTATTTCTTTGGAAAGTAGGGTGTTTATTTGACATACAATACAAGAGTTCATATCAGCAATTTTTTGCATTCTTCTATATGTAGTACCAAAAAAAGGAAAAAAAAAAAAACTCAAGTGATATTATGGCACAAAACATATCAAAAGGATATGGGATAAGATGTTAGATCGCAGGGATGCCAGCTCCGTGCCATGACTGGCAACTACAGCCGCCACGCCCCCTCCATTCAGGTCTCCTCTTGGAGGAGTGACTGCTACGTACTAGCCGTCACGCCCCCTCCCATAGAAATGGAGGGGGTGTGGCCAGGTGATTGCGGGGGGGGGGGAATCCAACATCTTATCCCCTAGCTTTTTGATAGCAGATAAGATGTTTTGCATCAGAGTTCCCGTTTAACCCCTTAACCTCTTAAGGACCCATGACGTATGCATACGTCATGGTCTTTTCCTTGTTCCGCCGCTCACCCGGCGGAGATCGGAAGCGGATCCCTGCTGAAGTCCTTCAGCAGGGATCCAGGGCATACGCCGAGGGGGGCCATGCAGGCCCCCCATGTCGGCGATCGCCGCAAATCGCAAGGGAAATCGCCCTTGCGATCTGCGGCGATACCGGGCTGATCGGGTCTCTGGGACCCGACCGCCCGGTAATTTCGCATGATCCGGCTGTCACAGACAGCCATGACCATGCTAAAGCATAGAAGCGAGGTGGCATGCCTGCCACCTCCTCCGATCCCCTGCGATTCTTCGGTTAGTTTACCGGCCAATCGCAGGGGGGGTGGGGGGGGTTACTTGTACAGCCCACTGTTCCAAAGATCTGACAGACACCAGTGGGGGGGTAAATGCTCACTGTACCCCTTGTTACGTTCCTCAAGGGGTCTAGTTTCCAAAATGGTATGCTATGTGAGGGTTATTTTGCTGTTCTGGCACCATAGGGGCTTCCTAAATGCGACATGCCCCCCGAGCAAAATTTGCTCTGAAAAAGCCAAATATGACTCCTTCTCTTCTGAGCATTGTAGTTTGCCCGTAGTGCGCTTCAGGTCAACTTATGGGGTACCTCCATACTCAGAAGAGATGGGGTTACAAATTTTGGGGGGTATTTTCTGCTATTAACCCTTGCAAAAATGTGATATTTGGGGGGGAAACACATTTTAGTGAATTTTTTTTTTTTTTACGTATGCAAAAGTCGTGAAACCCCTGTGGGGTATTAAGGCACACTTTATTCCTTGTTACGTTCCTCAAGGGGTCTAGTTTCCAAAATGGTATGGCATGTGGGTATTTTTTGCTGTCCTGGCACCATAGGGGCTTCCTAAATGCGACATGCCCCTGAGCAAAATTTGCTCTCAAAAAGCCAAATATGACTCCTCTTCTGAGCATTGTAGTTCGCCCGTAGTGCACTTCAGGTCAACTTATGGGGTACCTCCATACTCAGAAGAGATGGGGTTACAAATTTTGGGGGGTATTTTCTGCTATTAACCCTTGCAAAAATGTGCAATTTGGGGGGAAACACACATTTTATTGAAATTTTTTTTACATTTTTTTACATATGCAAAAGTCGTGAAACACCTGTGGGGTATTAAGCTCACTTTATTCCTTGTTACGTTCCTCAAGGGGTCTTGTTTCCAAAATGGTATACCATGTGGGCTGTTTTTTCCTGTTCTGGCACCATAGGGGCTTCCTAAATGCAACATGCCCCCCAAAAACCATTTCAGAAAAACGTACGCTCCAAAATCCCCTTGTCGCTCCTTCCCTTCTGAGCCCTCTACTGCGCCCGCCGAACACTTTACATAGACATATGAGGTATGTGCTTACTCGAGAGCAATTTGGCTACAAATATAAGTATACATTTTCTCCTTTTACCCCTTGTAAAAATTCAAAAATTGGGTCTACAAGAACATGCGAGTGTAAAAAATGAAGATTGTGAATTTTCTCCTTCACTTTGCTGCTATTCCTGTGAAACACCTAAAGGGTTAAAATGCTGACTGAATGTCATTTTGAATACTTTGGGGGGTGCAGTTTTTATAATGGGGTCATTTGTGGGGTATTTCTAAGATGAAGACCCTTCAAATTCACTTCAAACCTGAACTGGTCCCTGAAAAATTTTGATTTTTGGAAATTTTGTGGAAAATTGCTGCTGAACTTTGATGTCCTCTGGTGTCTTCCAAAAGTAAAAACTCGTCAATTTTATGATGCAAATATAAAGTAGACATATTGTATATGTGAATAAAAAAAAAATTACATTTGGAATATCTATTTTCATTACAAGCAGAGAGCTCGAAAAATGTTAGAAAAATGCAAAATTTTCAAATTTTTCATCAAATTTGGGGATTTTTCACCAAGAAAGGATGCAAGTTACCAAAAAATTTTACCACTAAGTTAAAGTAGAATATATCATGAAAAAACAATCTCGGAATCAGAATGATAACTAAAAGCATTCCAGAGTTATTAATGTTTAAAGTGACAGTGGTCAGATGTGCAAAAAATGGCCGGGTCCGAAGGTGTAAAATGGCTGGGTCCTTAAGGGGTTAAGGACCAAGCCCATTTTAACCTTAAGGACCAGGCCAATTTTATTTTTGCGTTTTCGTTTTTCCTCCTCGCCTTCTAAAATCCATAACTCCTTTATATTTCCATCTACAGACCCATATAAGGGCTTTTTTTTTTTTTTGCATGACCAATTGTACTATGTAATGAAAGCTCTCATTTTACTCTCATTTTACCATAAAATATACAGCAAACCCCCCCAAAAAAAAATTTTTAGGGAGGAAATTTAAATGAAAACCACAATTTTGCACATTTTGGAGGGTTTTGTTTTCACACTATACACTTTACGGTAAAAATGACATGTGTTCTTTATTCTGTGGGTCAATACGATTAAAATTATACCCATGGCTAGATACTTTTATATGTTTGTACCGCTTAAAAAAAATCTAAAACTTTTTGTACAAAATCAGTAATCTAAAATCGCCCTATTTTGACCACATATAACTTTTTCATTTTTCCATATATAGGGTGGTATGAGGGCTCATTTTTTGTGCCATCATCTGTACTTTTTATCGATACCACACTTGCATATATAAAACT
This sequence comes from Hyla sarda, assembly GCF_029499605.1. Classification (NCBI taxonomy): domain Eukaryota; kingdom Metazoa; phylum Chordata; class Amphibia; order Anura; family Hylidae; genus Hyla; species Hyla sarda. The sequence goes on along the minus strand of NC_079196.1, from coordinate 131,623,994 downwards.
TTTAGATCATTTTTTTATTTTTATTTTTTTTATTAAATGTGACAAAAAAGCTGCATTTTTGGACTTATTTGTTTTTTACGTTTATGCCATTCACCGTACAGGATAATTAACATTATACTTTGATAGTACGGACATTTACACACGCAGCAATACCAAATATGTTTATAAAAAAATTTTTACGCTTTTTGGGGGCAAATGGGAAAAACTGACAATTTTCATTTTTATTGGGGGGAGGGGAGTTACACTTTTTTTTTTTTTTTTTTTTTAGAAGTAAAAGTTTATTAAAGTTCTCAAGAAAACAGGTAAACATAAACCAAGAACAAGCATCATTAGAAATAATAGAGTACACATCCGATGAACAAATTAGGAGGAACAATGTAGAAGGCAGCCCCTCGTTGCAAGTGGTATAGTAGCGGGTCTAGTACAACTTACTGTGACCCCAGATGGAACAGGAGGATGTGAAACATGTACAAGGTCCACAACAGGCTATGTCGTCATCAGGGGGGAAGTAGAATCTGCATATCACATTCTACACTGATCAAGATCTCGCAAGAGCATTTGAAATATGGTGCTCGTACTTGAGGGGAAGAGGAAGAATGGGGGGGGGGGACCAGGAGGAGTAGGGGAGGTAGGTGAGGTCGGGTATGGGAGACCAGAGAGGTGCTGGAGGAGCAAAGTAGGTAGGGGCGAGGGGGGGGGGGGGGAGAGAAAGAAGGAGAAACAGGTTAAAGAAGAGGACGTAATGAGTACCTCCCGGAACCGGCCTTCGGCAACAACCCCCCTACCACATCACTCTGACAATCCGGGAGTCTTAAATTCAGGGGAGGACAAGAATTGTAGCCATGGGGACCAAATCGAATGATGTTTAAGGAGCTGGGTTTGGGAGTCTGCAAACAATTCTTACATACCACATATCTGAGAAACTTCTTTGAGCCAAGCTGAGTATGTTGGGGGGAGTAGAGGATTTCCATAAACGAGGTATAACCGCTCTCGCCGGGCATCTCGGGAGTGAGAAGGAGGTGAGGGAGTGTATCATGTGGAGGATCAAGGACCATTAGTCCTCAAGACCCGGGCACCTGGGGCAAGATCTGAGAAGATCACCCCAATCTCAGCTGAGGAGAACCTAGGCAGGAGGGAGTGTGAGCAAAAGACATAGTCAATCCTGCTGTAACTGTGTCTAGGACATGAGTAGAACGTGTAGTCGCGGTCTTAGGATTCTCCATACGTCGATCAATTGGTGAAGGTGAAGCCTGCGTTTCAGAGACCTGAGTTTAGCGTGTGAGAGGTAGGTGTGGCCTGAGGAGGTGTCAACTGTAGGGCAGAGGGGCAGATTGAAGTCTCCACAAAAGATTATAGGGCCATCTGCAAAGTGCGAAAGCGCATCTAGGGTTCTCATGAGAAGAGACGTGGTCATGGTTCGGGGGCGTAGACTGACGCTATGGTGAGGGGTTTGTCAGATAACGAGCAGTTAGCGAAAACATATCGTGCATTCGGGTCAATGACGAAAGAGCGGACAGTAATCGGGAGGGATTTGTGGAAGGCAAGAGACGTTCCCTTCGTTCTGGTCTCTGGATTAAGACTATGTATCCAGGTTGTGTGGTATCTGTTGGTAAGTGGGGGGAGGTGTCCTACTTTAAAGTGCGTCAACTGTAATGCAAGAATATGCACCCGCTGCTTGTGTAGGGAATAGAATATCTGGCCTCGTTTCTCAGGTGTGTTGAAGCCCCTAACATTAAGGGTGGAGACATGTTAGCCGCCATGGATATAACTTGAAATAACAAATTCACCAGGAAGGAAAGGGGTCGTTGGGAAGTCCAGTCCGAGAGGCCAGCACCGCACAAGTTCAAGACACCTGTTAAAAGAAAGAGCAAAAAAGAAAGCAGAGGGATGAGAGAGGGCATAAAAGAGGGAAAACAGTAGCTGCACAGACACAGGTACATAGGGGGACATATACTAATCTAGTCTATTCTGGGTATGCTTATAGACCAGCGTATGTGGTAGTCTCCTGTCTATTGTGCTCCTAATTTATCAAAGGTCTCACAGCCCTTGATAAATTCTGTGCTCAGACTTCAGGGTCTACAGCTTAAACTTTTAGACTTTTAAACATTTAGACCTGCTCCAACATGGTCTGACATTTCAGCGTATTTTGGGCAGATGCGACTTGTCGCACAAAAGTCGCACTTGATAAATTCAGCACCAATACATTTTACAATGCATTTCCGTCTAAAATAGACTTGCATGCATCATGTTCTAAAAATCCTCTACAGCAAAAGTCGCAGAAAAGTCGCAAATATTTAGACTGCGACTTTCTGTGCGACAAATTTAGACAGGAAAAAACTGTCTAAATCCTTTGATAAATCTCCCCCACAGGGTCTAAACAGGAAGGCCATAAGGGCCAGAGACTCAGTCGGATCCAGTCCGAGGTCTATACTAATGTGGGTAGCATAGAAGACACACCAGAGAAAGAGGTGCATACGGTCATAAATTGTCAATGTACACAGTGAACATGAATTAAAAACTATGTGGGCCTTAAACAGGAGCATATAACAACTTAGGGGGGCCGTCACAGTTGTAAAAGTGAGGGGCGCTAATGAGCAACAGCCTATAAACAAGGCATGAAAACTAATGGCTGGGAGGCAGGAAGGCCTAGGATATGGAACTATGGGCAGAGAGGAGGGAACGAGTAATAAAAAAGACTGTCAACTGGCAAGAGTCCATCGAACGGATAAACAGCAAACAGTCATGCTGGAGCAGCATCTCGATCACAGGAGGGTCCAGCAGTCAGCTGAGACAGGGGGGATGGAACCTCAGTAGGTTCAGGTCTTGCGTGTTTGCCTTTGAGGCAGCTGGGCCGACTTCTTCCCAATCGATCCAGACGGAGAGGGACGTTGGTGCAAGGAAGAGTTCGGAGACCCCTTTGACATTGGGGGAAGAACATCAGGTCCCAGTAAGGCAGAGTAATTGGTGGCAGTTGGAACGTGGATAGGAAGCCAGATAGGTCGTTCCGTGTCGGGCTGTCAGCAAAAAAGGATATCCCCACCTGTAAACAATCTGTGCGTTCTTGAGTACCTGGAGAAGTGGTTTCAGCGAGGCCCGCAGGCGAAGGGTGCGTAAGGACAGGTCAGGGAATAAATTAATCTGAGTCCCATTGTAAGTGACGTTCTTGATAGTGCGGGCCCTGCGCATTATTTCATCCTTCTGCAGGAAATGATGGGGATCCGGGTTCTTTGCCGTAAGCGCCCTATGAGTGTGGTCAAGTTCCGGTGGTGAGTCTGCAGGTTTCTGGAGGATTTCATTGAAAACCCTCTGCAAAGTGGCCCAGAGTTCCTGCAGGGGTAGCGTTTCCAGAAGACCTTTAACTCTGATATTGTTTCTGTTGTCCATATGATCAACCTTTAGGGCCTGTTGCAGAGTCAGGTTAGTCGTGGCTGCCTGAAGCTGTTGTAGTTGAGAAGAAGTTTTACAGTGCATCTTGTAAACAGTAGACGTCCGTCTTCACCGGTTTAAGATCTTGTTTCCATGCAGACCTAAGTTCTGAGGCTAGGGTATGCATATCCGCCTTGGTCGGGAGAAAGGCCAGAAAGGCTTACAATTCTGGATGATCTTTAAGAGCATGAGCAGCTGCCTCTGGGGAGGGTAGAGTAGGTAAAGGTGTAGCAGTGGAGTCAGCAGGACAGGTATTCTGCAAAGGTGTAGGGTCAGGCATGGATGGCTTGGGAGGGGATCCCCCAGTCGGGGTGCATGAGTCATCTGATGATGAGTAGTCAGAGGTGAGTCTCCGGGATAGGCTGAGCTTCAGTGGAGTTTTAAATAGCCCGCCGGCGGAAAAAAAAGCTATCTTCCCAATATACCGGGACATCACTTTCAGCAGAGGAGTCATGAGAGCCCTTATCAGAGTGAGAAGCATCTGAGTCCAAGTCTCCCGCCCAGTCTGTAACATCTCTAGTTGAGTGTCCCTTGACAGGAGCAGGGGGATCCAGTGATAAAAGGGAGGCTGCCTGAGTCAAGCGGGATTCAGGGGCCATATGCTTCTGGGGTCTTGAATGTCTGACCACAATATGCCACTGATCAGGTGAGGCAGCATGAGGGTCCTGGGCAGGCACAGGAGCAGCTGGTGGTAGGAGCTGTGGGTGATGGCTGGCACTTGGCATAGCAGAGTCTCCATTAAGCATTTGTGGCAGGCCTCCTATAGTTGGGGTAAGGGGGCCCTGCAAGGTTGAAGAGGAAGGGGCGCTGGGTTGGTTGTGCCCCTGCACACACATGTCTGCTGCCGCCGCAGCATAGGTGGCTGGAGTGTGCAGTGCGTCTGCCATCTTCACGGAGGGAGAGGCAGAGGCTGAGGAGCTTTGGGGCCTCTGGGCTAAGGGGACGCCGCTCCCAGCTGAGAGTGGCGGGCCCAGCGCCGGGAAGTCTCCCAGGGAGGCAGCGGGGGGTCACTCTTCGGCCACTTGTGGTGGCGGTGTCAGTGATCTTGTTCTCGGGAGCGACATGGCAGGGAGCCTTCTGGTGTCTCCGACTCTGGGAGCTGCGCACACAGGTCCCATGCGCGTCGTGCTGCTGGAGAGCGAGGAGGTCACGTGGGACGAAGCTGTCAGCGCTGAGGGGGACAGCCGCTCAGACTGTGCTTGCTGTTGGGGGGTGAAGAAGCGCAATATGTGGTTCGATGGATTGCCGGAGGTCTGAGGTACCCCTAGCTTCTTCTTATTTCTCGATCTACTTCCATAGCCTGGTCGGTCGCCCGTTTAGAAACCGGTCAGGCCGGAGCTCACTCTACATGCGACCTTGCTCCAGCGTGTCGAGCCACGACCCCGTTTTTACACTTTTTATGTCCCGATAGGGGACTATCTATAGCAATCCTTTGATTGCTAATACTGTTCAGTGCTATGTATAGGACACAGCACAGAGCAGTATTATCGGTGATCTTCTGCTCTGGTCTGCTCGATCGCAGACCAGAGCAGAAGACCCCGGGAGACGGCCAGGTGAGGGGGACCTCAGGCCGCCATGCTGGATGATCTGATCGCCGCGGCAGCGCTGCGGGCGATCCGATCATCCATTCAAAGTACCGCCCTGCCGCAGATGCTGTGATCTGTATTTATCATGGCATCTGAGGGGTTAATGGCGGATGTCGGCCATTACCGGCGGGTCCCCGGCTGCTGCTGCTAGCAGCTGGAACCTGCCGTGTATGACGCGAGCACCATTCAGGAAGTCACGCAAAACCAGGACGTACATTTACGTCTGTGGCCATTAAGGGGTTAAAGGCGTAGTACATCAACTGGTGCCAGAAAGTTAAACGGATTTGTAAAGTACTTCTATTAAAAAATCTTTATCCTTCCTCTACTTATCAGCTGCTGTATGCTACAGAGGAAGTTTTTTTCTTTTTGAATTTCCTTTCTGTCTGACAACAGTGCTCTCTGCTGACACCTCTGTCCATTTTAGGAACTGTCCGGAGCAGGATAGGTTTTTTATGGGGATTTGCTACTACTATGGACAGTTCCTAAAATGGACAGAGGTGTCAGCAGAGAGCACTGTGGTTAGACAGGAAGGAAATTCAAAAAGTAAAGAAATGTCTGTAGTAAACAGCAGCTGATAAGTACTGGAAAGATTACATGTTTTTAATAGAAGTCATTTACAAGTCTGTTTAAACTTTCTGGCACCAGTTGATTTAAAAAATAAAAATAAAAAAAATTTCCAGTGGAGTACCCACCAGTGAAGACCAGAGCATGAATATAAAACAATATTTCTTTATTTTCAAAATGACTGACAGTTCATTAAGATCATATATATGACACGGGGCATAGAAGATTTGGGTACTGGGGAGGGGGTGATACTCATTGGACAAATACCCTTGTCAAATTGCATGCAATAAAGGGAAAAAATTACCCAATACAGAAGAACATACAGTAACCCCCCGACCTACGATGGCCCCGACATATGATAAAATCGACATACGATGGCCTCTCAGCAGCAGCGTAATAACGTCACCTGAAAGCGAGGCCCGGACCCTGCAGAAGATGCGCAAGACACCGGAGGATCGCGAAGAAGACACCAGAGCAGCGGGACAGCATCGGGAGCCCCTGGAACAGCATCGGGAGAGGTGAGGACCTGGTCCGGAGCGGCGGGGACAGGTGAGTATAACTTCCTATACTTTACATTGCACGGATCCCTCAACATACGATGGATTCGACAAACGATGGGTCGTTTGGAACGAATTACCATCGTATGTTGAGGGACCACTGTATATAAAACAGTAGTGGCTGACCCTTATTAATAAAACACAATTGAGAAAATAATCCCATAGATCACTGTAATTGCCGGATCATTTCTCCAAAATAACCACCTAAAATATACTTTAAGTGACTCGTGCGCTGCAAACTGCATTTCTGCATGCACTTTTTCTGTGACCAATTTTGATCACATTTGTTGTTATGCACTGCAATTTGCAGCGCACAAGTCACTTTATAACAGTATATCTTTGGTTATTTTGGAGACGTGATCCGGCAATTAGTTATCTATGGGATTGTTTTCTCAATTGTGATTTGTTAGGGTACATTCACACCACGTTTTTGCAATACAGTTCCCGTATCAGGTTTTTGTTGAAAAACGGATTCCTCAAAACCTGACTAAACTGTATCGAAACGTATGTACAAATTTCAACCCGTATACAGTTGATGTCCGGTTGCATCAGTTTTTTAAGAAAAAAACCTATGCGTTTTTAACTTTTCACTCAGTTTTGAATAAAGTTTCACTTGTTAGATTGAAATTCCAAGAAAAAAACTGTGCGAAGTCAAAAAACGTATGGTGAAAACCGGATGGAACCGGATGCACATACGGTTCTGTACGGTTCCCATTGACTCCAAATGTTAAAAATAAAATGTATACGGTTTAACCCCTTACAGACCACGGACGTAAATGTACGTCTTGGCTCGCGTCATACATGGCAGGTTCCGGCTGCTAGTAGCAGCCGGGGACCCGCCCGTAATGGCAGACATCCGTGATTGCGCGGATGTCCGCCATTAACCCCTCAGATGCCGTGATGAATACAGATTACGGAATCTGCGCCAGTGTGGTACTTTGGATGATCGGATCGCCCGCAGAGCTGCCGCGGCGATCCGATCATCCAGCATGGCGGCCGGAGGTCCCCTCACCTGGCTTCAGCCGTCTCCCGGGGTCTTCTGCTCTGGTCTGTGATCGAGCAGACCAGAGCAGAAGATGACTGATGATACTGATCAGTGCTGTGTCCTATACATAGCACTGAACAGTATTAGCAATCAAAGGATTGCTATAGATAGTCCCCTATGGGGACATAAAAAGTGTAAAATTAAAGTTGAAAAATGTAAAAAATAAAAAAAGTGAAAAATCCCCCATCCCCAATGAAAATGAAAATTGTCAGTTTTTCCCATTTCCCCCCAAAAAGCGTAACATATTTTTTTTTATAAACATATTTGGTATTGCCACATGTGTAAATGTCCGTCCTATCAAAATATAATGTTAATTATCCCGTACGGTGAATGGCATAAATGTAAAAAATTTAAAAAGTCCAAAATGCTACTTTTTTGTCATATTTTATTGAAAAAAAATTAGTAAAAAATTTGCTAAAACTTTTATATATGCAAATGTGATATCGATAAAAAATATAGATGATGGCGCAAAAAATGAGCCCTCATACTGCCCTATATATGGAAAAATTAAAAAGTTATAGGTGGTCAAAATAGGACAATTTTAGACTACTGATTTTGTACAAAAAGTTTTAGATTTTTTTTTTTAACTCCTTAAGAATGTAGGGCGTACCTGTACGCCCGGTCCCGGTGTTTAAAACGGGGTCACGCTGTGACCCCGCATCACACAGGGTCGGTCCCGGCTGCTAATCATAGTCTGGACCCTGGGCTAGCAGCGCGCGGCATCGATCGTTGTGCAGCACGCTGTTAACCCTTCAGACGCGGCGATCAAAGTTGACCGCCGCGTCTGAAAACGAAAGTAAACACTTCCCCGGCAGCTTAGTCGAGCTGATGGGGACATCGCGATAAAATCTCGATGTTCCGAGCAGCTGGGACACAGGCGGAGGTCTCCTTACCTGTCTCCGCGGCGTCCGATCGTCGATTGATTGCTTCAAGCCTGAGCTACAGGCTTGAGCAATCAAGCCCCTATCTGACTGATCCGTGCAAAGCTATGGCTGTGCAGGGATCAGCATAGGAGATCAGTGTGTGCAGTGCTATAGCTCCCTATGGGAGCTATAGCACTGCAAAAAAAAAAGTCATTTAACCCCTTCCCTAATAAAAGTTTGAATCGCCCCCCCCTTTTCCCATAAAGAAAAAGTGTAAAGAAAAATAAACGTGGTATCGCCGCATGCGAAAATGTCCGAACTATAAAAATATATCATTAATTAAATCGCACGGTCAATGGCGTGTGTGCAAAAAAAATTCCAAAGTCCAAAATAGTTTATTTTTGGTCACTTTTTATATCATAAAAAAATGAATAAAAGGCAATCAAAAAGTCCGATCAATATAAAAATGGCACTGATAAAAACTTCAGAACACGGCGCAAAAAATGAGTCCTCATACTGACCCGTATGTGGAAAAATGAAAAAGTTATAGGGGCTAAAAGATGACAATTTTTAAGATATACATTTTCCTGCATGTAGCTATGATTTTTTTTCCGAAGTACGACAATATCCAACCTATATAAGTAGGGTATCATTTTAACCGTATGGACCTGCAGAATAAAGATAAGGTGTTATTTTTACCGAAAAATGTACAGCGTAGAAACGGAAGCCCCAAAAATTTACAAATGACATTTTTTCTTCAATTTTGTCGCATAATGATTTTTTTTTTCCGTTTCGCCGTGGATTTTTGGGTGAAATGACTAATGTCACTGCAATGTAGAATTGGTGGCACAAAAGATAAACCATCATATGGAATTTTATGTGCAAAATTGAAAGAGTTATGATTTTTAGAAGGTGATGAGGAAAAAAAGGAAAATGCAAAAACGGAAAAACCCTGCGTTAAACGGTTCAAAAATATAAAAGTATCTAGCCATGGATATCATTTTAATCGTATTGTCCCACAGAATAAAGAACACGTCATTTTTACCGTAAAGTGTATAGTGTGAAAACAAAACCCTCCAAAATGCACAAAACTGTGGTTTTCATAAAAATTTCCTCCCTAAAAAATTTTTTGGGGGTTCGCCGTACATTTTATGGTAAAATGAGAGGTTTCATTAGAGTACAATTGGGCACGCAGAAAACAAGCCCTTATATGTGTCTATAGAGGAGGTATGGATTTTAGAAGGCGAGGAGGAAAAAACGAAAACGCAAAAATAAAATTGGCCTGGTCCTTAAGGGGTTGATACAGTTTTTCACCCGGACCAAAAACCGTGGTAGGCTACGGTTTTGGGTACGGGGAAAAAAACTGACAATACCGTACAGAATGCAAAACGGACACAACCTGATGCCTCTTTTGGCATACAGTTTTGAATGGAGAGTCCTTGCATACGGTTTTCAATACTGTTCCATACGGTTTTCACATTGAAAACGTATACGAAAACTGTGTTGCAAAAACGTGGTGTGAATGCACTCTTAATAAAGGTCTGCTCATGTAGCCCACCACTACTGTTTTATATACTTTATTCTGTATTGGGTAATTTTTTCCTTTATTGCATGTAATTTGGCATGGGTATTTGCCCAATGAGTATCACCCCCTCCCCGGTACCCATTTCTTCTATGCACTTGTCATATAAGTGATTTTATTGAACTGTCATTTTGAAAATAAAGAAACATTGTTACATTTTCATAAATTCATTCAAGTTTTTTTTGTATATGTATGTGTGTGTGTGTGTGTGTGTGTGTGTGTGTGTGTATATATATATATATATATATATATATATATATATATATATATACACACACACACATACTTAGACCACACATCTCTTCACTTAGCTTTGGCTTCTGCAAATAGGTTATCATACTTCTTTATGTGTTGCAGTGTGTTACAGAATGTCAGTTTTTTTTTTTTTATGCATTATCTGGTTGCTGCCTCCCTCCCCCCTTTTTTATTACTTATTATTTTTTTTAAGTGATTTCCTAAATTTTTATCTAATAGTGGTATTTATTAATAAACAACTACAAGTCCTTGGACTTATTGGGCATAGAAAAAAATTTGCTCAAAGGCAACCACGATTGTAAAAAGCTTGGTAGCATGTTCAAAATGTTCAGTTGTCTACTTATGAAATATAATATATATTTTTTCTTACTTTAAATATTAAAGGTGTGCTCAGGTTTAGAAAAACGTGTCTTCTATCCACAGCATAGGGGATAAGTGTCAGATTGTGGGGAGATAGGGAATACATTTTCCAAAACCGGGGTACCTCTTCAAAAGCTGTCATTTAATGCTATATTTCTCCCTTCAAAGCTGATTTATTGTGAGGACTATACAAGCTTGACTAGAGTGGTGCACTTATTAGACACTCCCTTTTTATGCCTTTTTGATTGATAAAGAAATTATCAAGAAAATACAAAAAATGTTGACAAGGCAAAGTAGATGATAGTTGGGGTGGCACCACTGTATCTCATAAACAACTTAGCGTTGCACATCTCAGTGACATCCCAGGGAACAAATGCAAAAATATAGGGGTTCACAATGCCATGAAATTGTAAAGGCCAAATGTAAGCAAAAAAAAGGCTACTGGCCCATTTAAAACTTAGTCCATCTTTAATTCATCCATTTACAAACAGCTGACCTCCAGCAGGGACAAATGAAAAAGCACTAGTCTGAACATGGGATAGGCAACTGAGTCATTTCGCGGTCTTCCCGCTTCCTGTGGCCGAATCAGCCATCTTCTCAGAGACAATATAGCAGGATTTTATCAATCCAGAAGAGGCTTGAATCCCAGTGCAAAATGAAGACAACTAAAAGAAAAAAATACACATATAGAACACAGTATATGGCAATGAAAAGATATATAGGGTGTTACTATAAAAACAATTCATTGTAGTGATTGAGACCCATGATCCGCAGAGCGTTAGTACACAGATTTCAAACTGACTACCTCTGCCTGACGATTTTCTCCTTATCCATGCCCTCTCTAGTTACTGTTTTGATTCCAAACAGTCAGTAAATTAATGCGATTATTGTACATACTTTTCATGTGCTCAATTAATCTTGCTGCACCCAAGTCTGTAGAGAACATTAGGTTCTACAAAGTTATGTCTATTTTAACGTTTTAGAGAACACGTTCACAAAAAATGTTATTGTCTTAGGGACTGTTTCCTGTAGCCAGATACTGAAATCCAAATTTCGTTTAAATGTGTTTTTATTTCTGATTTATCATTTTAATTTTATATTTTTTTCTTTATGGGACACCCATACTGTCTAGCTTCTGCTTTGTAAAACAAGCTGCTTGAGCCATAGCAAACAATAGTCTGGAGCGTTTTCTATGAATGCTTTTTGACCTGTGTGGGTGAAAGCTGTCACCATTTCAAATGTTATACATGTGTTAAAATGTTACATAGTTACATAGTTAGTATGGTTGAAAAAAGACATACGTCCATCAAGTCCAACCATAAATTTATGGTTCAAACAGTGAAGCTTTATTGAAAGTACAAGGTATAGCAAATATGTATGTATGTATGTGTGTGTGTGTGTGTATATATATATATATATATATATATATATATTATAATATATTTTACACACACACCCAAAACATTAAACACCAAGATTAGGATAACATACAATGGCAAACATTGAAGCAGTATAAGGAGGACATCCCAACACTATGCACTCGTTTGAAATGTATTGTCCTTAATAGTGATTAGCTTTTCATGGAGCAAGATGGAGTTTATCTGTTGAACACCAAAAAAGGAAAGACCGGACGGTTTCACGTGTTAAATTTACTTGATCACCACATGCAGGATTAAATAAGAGTATTTTTAGACTTGGTTTCTATTGTGAAAGATTTTAGACTTTTTTTTTAACCCCTTAATGCATCCTGATCTTTACAACAACTGCTTTCAGTGACCAGCATTGACATGCTGTAATAGGAGAAGGGGATTTTTAACAGTTTCACATTGAACTAAATTGTATTTTAAAATGGTTTATAAATATAAAAACCCTCATAATAAAAAATCTCCACTTTTCCTATTTTATAAAAAATATATATGCATATTTTGTAGTCATAAGTTGATGATATATATCATTTTTTTTATTTATTTTTTTAACAGTAACATGGAAGGCACAACTCAATGCTTTTGTTCTTCAACCTGACTGTGCTTCAGAAAATATTGCTGCATTTTCATTTATCTCTGGAAGCTCAACCAGTAAGTGTAAACTGTGGGGCAAAAAATGTAATGTAATGTACATCCCACATTATTGTTACCCTTCATGAAAGTGGACAAAACAGTCAAAAAAGAATTCATATAATTCACATGGATGGTCTCAATAGATTGAGAATTATTGTTGTAAGCTTATGGTACATTCATTAATTAGGCATGTGCCCTATTGTTAAAACTGTCACACACTGCACTGTGGAAGAGGTTGGTGCACTGCGTATTTTCTCAGAATTAAATTTATCATTCTTCAATGAAACTGCACTGCAATACAACACACATTCTGCACTGTGGAAGAGGTTGGTGCACTGCGTATTTTCTCAGAATTAAATTTATCATTCTTCAATGAAACTGCACTGCAATACAACACACATTCTGAGGATGAGACAGTTTTTTGTAGCGAGTGGAGCTAGGTTGTAATACAAGAAGACAGGTGTGGTACTGTTTTTGAAAGAATCTTATCTTATTTTATTTTCCTGGATAACCACTTTTTAAATTTTTAAATCATCGTCATAATTGTTGAATAAAGCAACTACATACAAAAAAAGTTGCCTGACTGTAATCTGATCCATAACAATACAGTGGTGAATCTGTTTTTCTGTTAGTGATGTAGGGATGCCACCATAAATGACTAGGCCTTATACCTGAAACAGGCCATTTTATGAATTTGACAGCACAGTCAATAATCATATCCTACGTGAAAAGGTTGATCTTTCTATGCTGCCCTCAATCTACAAATAGTGTATGTTGAGGACGATCTGTAAGTGAAAGTGGTCAACTTAAAGAAGTGGTTTTAAAAGGGCACTCCCCTGGAAAACATCTTTATTTTTTTTTTTTAAATCAACTGGTGCCAGAAAGTTAAACAGATATGTAAATTACTTCTATTTAAAAATCTTAATCCTTCCAGTACTTATCAGCTGTATGCTTCACAGGAAGTTGTTCTCTTTTTGAATTTCCTTTTTGTCTGACCACAGTGCTCTCTGCTGACACCTCTGTCCATTTTAGGGACTGTCTAGAGCAGGATAGGTTTCCTATGTGGATTTGCTCCTACTTTGGACAGTTCCTGACATAACTTACAAATATGTTTAACTTTCTGGCACTAGTTTATTTAAAGAAAAAGTTTTCCAGTGGAGTACCCCTATAAGATCTCTTAAGTTTTCTATCCATACTTTTTAAGCATTATAGAATGTAGTGAGAGGGGCTCTTTGCGATTCTCTGCTCTGGCCTGTAGATAAATCTTCTATAAACATCTAGTTTCTCAATAGGGTTTTTTAAAAACATTTTTCTTTAACCTGACAACCTTTTTAATATTGTGATCTTGGCTACCAGTAATTGTGAAATTCACTAGATAGGCCTTTACCAGATTTATGCTACACTATCCCATAACCATGGTAAGAGGGACACTGGGAAGAAAACATGGTTTTACTTTCCTTTTTGTAGGTGATTTATATCTAATGTAATCACTGTTGAACGCTGTAAACTTTTTGAACTAGTGCTTGCTTAGTAGTCCGCACTATTCATGAGTGGCCCCTCTGGCCCGTCCACCTGTTAATGATTGGCATTGGGTGGGTGTTCTGGAGCAGACGCTTAAGAATTGCGCATACTACTGAGCTCACGCTTGCTCAGAAATCCGCAGTGTTTTATCAGTAATTATGACATGGAACCTACAAAAAAAGCAAAAACACCTTTAATCAACTGATGCCAGAAAGTTTAACAGATTTGTAAATTACTTCTATTAAAAAACCTGAATCATTCCAGTACTACTTAGCGGCTGTATACTACAGGGAAAATTCTTTTCTTTTTGGATTTTTTTTCTGTCACGACCACAGTGCTCTCTGCTGACACCTCTGTCCATGTCAGGAACTGTTCAGAGCAGTAGAAAATCCCCATAGCAAACATATGCTTCTCTGGACAGTTCCTGAAATGGACAGAGGTGTCAGCAGAGAGCACTGTGGCCGTAACAGAAAATAAATTCTCTGTAGTATACAGCCACTAATAAGTACTGGAAAGATTAAGAATTTATGATAGAAGCAATTTACAAATCTGTTTAACTTTCTGGCACCAGTTGATTAAAAAATAAAATAAAATTAATTTCCAACGGAGTAGCCCTTTAACCCTTTAACCTGTTTAGGACCAATGACGTAACATTGTCATGAGTCCGCTCCCAATCTATAACGCAGGGCCACGGCATGGCCCCATGTCATAGCGGGTCGGGCCCGGCCTCTAACAACGGCCGGGACCCGTGGCTAATAACGCGTGGCATTGATCGCGGTGCCGTGCGCTATTAACCCTTTAGACGCGGCGTTCAAAGTTGAACGCCGCATCTAAAGTAAAAGTGAAAGCATGCCGGTTAGCTCAGGGAGCTGTTAGGGATAGCCCTGAACCTGCCGTGTATGATGCGAGAACCGTTCTGATGCTCGCGGTCATACACAGGATGTAAATGTAGGTCCTGGTGCGCGAAGTCCTGCCAAACCAGGACATACATTTAAGTCAGTGGTCATTAAGGGGTTAAGGGTACATTTACACGTACATAACCCACAGTGGGAAATCATTTTCTGCTAAGAGCTGCAGACACACTCATTCACCCAATTCACTTACTGATTAACCCCTTAACGACGCAGGACGTATATTTACGTCCTGCACCGGCTCCCGCGATCCCGCATCATATCGCGTCGGTCCCGGCGCTCATCAACGGCCGGGACCCGCGGCTAATACCACACATCACCTATCGCGGCGATGTGCGGTATTAACCCTTTAGAAGCGGTGGTCAAAGCTGACCGCCGCTTCTAAAGTGAAAGTGACCCGGCTGCTCAGTCGGGCTGTTCGGGACCGCCGTGGTGAAATTGTGGCGTCCCGAACAGCTGACAGGACACCGGGAGGGCCCCTACCTGCCTCCTCGTTGTCCGATCGGCGAATGACTGCTCCGTGCCTGAGATCCAGGCAGGAGCAGTCAAGCGCCGATAACACTGATCACAGGCTTGTTAATACACGCCTGTGATCTGTGTAGATCAGTGTGTGCAGTGTTATAGGTCCCTATGGGACCTATAACACTGCAAAAAAAAAATGTAAAAAAAAAGTGTTAATAAAGGTCATTTAACCCCTTCCCTAATAAAAGTTTGAATCACCCCCCTTTTCCCATAAAAAAAAAACAGTGTAAAAAAAATAAAAATAAACATATGTGGTATCGCCGTGTGCATAAATGTCCGAACTATAAAAATATATCATTATTAAACCGCACGGTCAATGGCGCACGTGCAAAAAAATTCCAAAGTCCAAAAAAGCGTATTTTGGTCGCTTTTTATACCATTAAAAAATGAATAAAAAGTGATCAAAAAGTCCGATCAAAACAAAAATCATACCGATAAGATCACAGCTCAAAAAATGAGTCCTCACACCGCCCTGTACGTTGAAAAATAAAGTAGTTATAGGGGTCAGAAGATGACATTTTTAAACGTATACATTTTCCTGCATGTAGTTATGATTTTTTCCAGAAGTGCGACAAAATCAAACCTATATAAGTAGGGTATCATTTTAACCGTATGGACCTACAGAATAATGTGTAATTTTTACCGAAATATGCACTGCGCAGAAACGGAAGCCCCCAAAAGTTACAAAATGGCGTTTTTTCTTCGATTTTGTCGCACAATGATTTTTTTTTCCGTTTCGCCGTGCATTTTTGGATAAAATGACTAATGTCACTGCAAAGTAGAATTGGTGACGCAAAAGATAAGCCATAATATGGATTTTTAGGTGGAAAATTGAAAGGGTTATGATTTTTAAAAGGTAAGGAGGAAAAAACGAAAGTGCAAAAACGGAAAAACCCTGAGTCCTTAAGGGGTTAAGCTGGCTCTTGCCGTGCACAAAATGGCCATCTGGAACTTTTTCCAGGCAGATATTTTGCCATCTGAATGGACCTTTAGGGTATAAAGGCAAACTTTAAATTTTCTGGAGCTGATGGTTGTTTCCAAACTTATACAATTGCCTTTTTGTTTAACTACTAAAATGTCGGAGGTGGAGCCCATCTTCTTTAATGCCACAGCCTGGCATGCCCCTTCACTTGCTCTAATTATGCCCTCCTTGATGTATAGGACTCTAGGCATCAATCAAGGAGGTGCTGGGAGTTGAGGGTGAGCGAGTAGGTGTACCAGGCTGTGGCACTTGAGCAGCTTGGGTCCACCTCCTTAAAACTTGGCCGAGAAAAGATTCCTTTGTTAAGCAATCACAATCAGCTCTGAAAAGGGTACACTTTGGTTTAAACCCGAAGAGTTAGACTGTGACACCTTTTTTTTTTTTTCTTTTTTTTTTTTAAACATAGCTTAAATTGTGTCCATTATGGTATATAGGATTCGTATGTTTTTTTATTTCTACTCTAAAATCACATACATATTTTTTAGTGTTTATTTTCAACCCTGCTGATCCTGTACCCCTGTATGTCCATGCGGATGTCTGCCAAGGCTGTGTTCAATGGGCTCTGTTTGTGCCAAGAGATGAACCTGAAGTTTTGCCTTTAAAAGGACAAAGATGGTTAAATAAATCTCAACTGTATTTCCTCACAGGAAACCAGGTAATGAACAAAAGTGGAGCCATGTTTGTTTTTCCTTTATAATTAATTACACATTATGATTTTACAATTATCTTAATTTAGTTTATAGTCACACTTAGTATTTTAACAGATTTATGGTTGTCCAACTAAACTATAATTTTGTTAACCTCTTGGTCTTTATCCTTTTAGGAACTGATGACATTTAGCACAAAATCTTCAGAAGAAAGTTTGAAACCTTTATGCAAGCAGGTATGTGTACATCAATAAAAATATGTAAATTGGGTAGAAGTTGTCCTGAGAAGTTGGGAAAGTAGCCAAGATGGTAACCAGTCCTCATTATTGCTTAAAGAAGATATCCCATGCAGCAAAGAAAAAAAAAATACCTAGCCATTCCATAGTATATTCACCTACCACCTCTGACATGTTTGATTTTTTTTTTCCGCCCCCCATTCACTGGCTATTCAGCTCATAAATTCCAGTTACTTCCTGGTTATGGTGGCTATGCCTGTGATCTCAAAGACTACATTTCCCTGCATGCACTGCTTACATTTCCTGCTCTCAGCTGCCTGAGCAGAGAGCTTGTTACCACCCCTAACTTATGTTAGTCACTCCCACATAACACTGAGCTCCAATCATAGCCCTATACAGCAGGGTGGCCACTAGGAAACAAAATGTAATCCCAGTGCTCAGAGAGAGGGACCCTGGAGTTGAAGCTGCAGTTTTACACTGAAAAATCACTCCCCTCTCCTCCTGCTTTACACTGGCACAATCACCTCCCCCCTTCTCTGCCCTGCACTCCTCTCTCCCCAGTGCTCAGTGTGACAGGTCTACGCTGGCAGCTCCCTCCCCTCCCCCTTCTCCTCCGTTCTCAGTGTAAAAACATTAGCAAGGATAGGGGAGAGAATCAGCCTGTTTGCTGGGGCTGCTATCATCTGAATCAGCCGGCATATAGGCAGTGCTGCTCAGCCAATCACTGCAGAACAGAGGGAGGACAGTGTGAATATTCATCAGATGGGAGGGGCTAAGGCCGAGCACAGGGAGCTCTCTGCAGCACAGGGGTTTTCTGGGTAATTGTCACGTCACGGCCCCTGGATGCTGCTGATAACAGCCTGAATAGGGGGTCGAAAGTCATGAAAACCTGGAACAGCTGAATTTCCTGTCAGACAGAAGAATGCAGATAAAGCTTGTTTCTAAGCAGCATTGGTAATGGAAGTGATTTACAAACCTATATAACTTTACCTTCTGCACTAAAAGCTGAACAATTGTTTACTGTGAGACTTGTCCTTTAATCACACCAGCAACTTGATCCTAAGAAAGTATTTATTTTTCTACATTTATGTGAAGGCAGCATAATTACTTATTATTTTATTCTTCATACTTTAAAGGCTGCACATATAGACTGCGCTAGTCACTACTAAACTACTTTTAGTCCCTTTAAAGCCAGTGGGCCCACTTGGAACGCATTAAAGTATATGTTGGCAAACTTTTCCTTTTTTATTCCTCCAAGTGTGAAGGCAGCCTTGATGTTTCAACTGCCCAGAATTGTTAGAGAGTACCTGTCATCAACAAAAACTTTTAATATGTTGTTCATAATCATTAATGAAGACATTGTATCTTCATTATAAAATATTAATATTTATACCAGTTTTTTCATTTTATACTTTTGGCCACTAGGGGTCTCTCTTCTATGCCTGGTCTGCAGGCAGCTTCCTATGCTTTTCATAGTAAGTGTACAGCTTTTAGGACTAATGCTGAAAGGGCACTGGTCCTTCCACAGGAAGTTCAGTACTCTCAGCTCACTGTGAGCTACAAGCCTGCACATGCCTCTCATATAACAGAGGCCAGTCACCTCCCCCTGCTCTGTGTTCTCCCTACCCCTCACCACACGTTTTCTTATACATTGTATTATCTCACTGCACTCCCTGCTCTGTGCCCCCCCCCCCCCCCCCCCCCGACATTCATCTTAATTACTGCCTCTGTAATTGCTCCCATCGCCCCTGGTTCTCAGCATTGACTTTTTAGTGCAGAGAGACACAGCTGTTGTCTGTCTGGGCATGCTGGGAGTTGTAGTTTTGCAACAGCTGGAGGTACCCTGGTTGGGAAACACTGCTGCAGAGGGAGAGCAGCATACAGGAAGACTGGCAGAAGCGGAGTCCCGGCCAGGCTTCATGTGACATCATGCCTGCCGGGACCCGCCTCCTTCCACCCCTCAGAAAGACAGTGCTCCTGAGCTAATGAAGAGGGATAAAAAAAAGGTATTTCCACAGCATTTTAAACCTCAATAAACACAGGGATAGGCATAGTTAGAGTAAGGGACAGATGGGGAGGGGGATCAGGGAAAGTTTAGTTGATGACAGATACTCTTTAACAGAAAACTAGCTAAAGATATTTACATAAAGCTTCCATCTTAAAAAAATGTAAGGTCACCATGTCAGGTCTCAGTCCTTTATTCTTTTCCTGGACAACCAGGTAAAACTGGGTCGTTGAAATATCAGGCTTAACACCTTTAGGACACAGGGATTCATTTTTGCATTAGCCATAACTCTCTTCCACCTACTTTTATCCCCCTTTTTTATTTTTTTATTTTTTTTGTACTTTCGTTTTGTTTTTCTCCTCACCTTCTAAAAATCCTAATTCTTTCAGTTTTCCACCTAAAGACCCATATGAGGGCTTGTTTTTTTTTTGCGCCACCTTTTCACCACAAAATTAAACTACTAAACCAGACAAAACTATTTGTGGAGCAGAATTGAAAAAACAAAAAAAACTTTTGGGGGCTTCCGATTCTCCGCAGAGCACTTTTCGGTAAAATGATACGTTATCTTTATTCTGTAGGTCCATACGATTAAAACGTATGTAGGTTTGATTTTGTTTTATTTCTGTTAAAAAAATTCATTTTTGTATTTAATTTTTTATGTATACGGGGATGTGTGATTGCTAATTTTTTTTGCACCATGTTCTGTAGTTTTTATTGGTACGATTTTTGTTTTGATGGGACTTTTTGATCGTTTTTTATACATTTTTTAAGGTACACTAAGTGACCAAAAATACGCAATTTTGGACATTGGTATATTTGGTGACATTGGTATATTGTGCGGTTTAATTAACGTTATATTTTTATAGTTCCAACATTTACGCACACGACGATACCACATATGTGTATTTTTATTATGTTTACCAAGTTTTTATATGGATTTTTGGGAAGGGGGGTGATTTAAACTTTTACCATGGAAGTGGTTAATGGGTGTTTTTTAAGCTGTTTATTCAACTTTTATTTTTTTATATATTTACACTTCAAGTCCCCTTAGGGGACTTTTAGGAGAAATGATTAGATTCCTCATACAGATCAATGTAGTTCCATAGAAATACATTGATCTCTGTGCTCTACGCTCGATTGATAAAGCCTGGTCCAGCCAAGTTCTATCAATCACAGAGCCGGGACAAGGAAGAAAAGAGGGGTAAGCCTTCCGGCTACCTCCACAGTGGATCGACCACGACACCCTCACAGCCCCCATTGCCACATGTTGGCTATTAATGGCAGCCCTCAGCTACAGGAATCTGCTGAAGGCCGCCCGATATGGTGTAGGCTCGAATCAGGAGCCTGCTCCATACACTGTTAACATCGTTAACAGGTTAATGGGAATGCATCACAAAAAGTTTTTTTTTTTTTTTTTAGAGAGTAAATACATTTTTCAAATTTTTTTTAAATATTTTTGGAGATATTTTAAAAAAATTGTCACTAAAGAAAAAAATAAATTGTCATATTTCCCATTCTTGAACAACAGAGGGAGCTAACATGAGGAATCTGGTGAAAACAAGGGACGTTCTGCAAAATGTGGCCTCGCCTGTCTGCACCTTCCTCTGTGTCTGTAAGCAAAAAGAGAGGGGGAGGGGAATTTATAGTTTTTTCAATTCCACTAGGCAGAGCCATTTTGTTGGTTGAGAAAGGCAGGCAGGCACTACTGCAGGGCTAGCAGGAGTTAATAGACCGACATGTAGAGTGGCGCAGAGATAGTGAATATGCTTCTGGGGGTGCTAATCAAAATGTCCAGGTACAGTATAACCAATACGTGCAGAGAAAAAGTAGATTTGCACTCTCCCGGTGAAGCTGTTAAAAGTCCTCTTTATTAGATGCAGGTTAAAACATGCTGGAAGTGGGGTAGAGAGATGCGGTCAGCATAAGCTGACTGACCGGCTGAGGCGAGGCAGCGCTCTTTTCGCGGTTCAGCCCGCTTTGTGTAGTTCCCCATATTTTAATTCTCAGCCAGATACCAACCAAGCAGCCTGATGTTACCAGGGTGGGCGAGGACCATTGCTACTGGCCCTCCCCAGCCTAAATAACGCCAGCCTGTTAACGACTAGGCCCAGGAGCGCCATTTTTGATGCTCCAGGCCGGTTTGTAGCAACTCTTTCCAGCACCCCTGTGCCGGTGGGTAATTGGGGGTTAGCGCTAGCTGTTTTTGGGGCTAACGCTAAGCCCTGATTTGGTAATGGATTCAGTCTATAAGACAGTTTCCACTACTAAGCCTTTAACCCCTTAAGGACTCAGCCCATTTGGGCGTTTTTGTTTTTTCCTCCTCGTCTACAAAAAATCATAACTTTTATATTTTCATCCACAGACTAGTATGAGGGCTTGTTTTTTGCGCGACCAGTTGTCCGTTGTAATGCCATCACTCACTTCACCATAAAATGTATGGCGCAACCAAAAAAAAAACTATTTGTGTGGGGAAATTAAAAAGAAAACCTCAATTTTGCTAATTTTAGAAGGTTTCGTTTTCACGCCGTACAATTTACGGTAAAAATGACATGCGTTCTTTATTCTTTGGGTCAATACGATTAAAATGATAGCCATGGTTACGTACTTTTCTTTTACTGTTGCGCTAAAAAAAAAATCGCAAACTGTTTAACCAAATTAGTACTTTTAAAATTTTGAAGACCTATAACTTTTTTCATTTTTCTGTATAAGCGGCGGTATGAGGGCTCATTTTTTGTGCTGTGATCTGTACTTTTTTATTGATGACATATTTGCTTATATAAAACTTATAATGCATTTTTTATAAAAAAAAATTTGGAATAAAATGTTCTAAAAAAGCAGCTATCTTGGACTTTTTTTTTTTTTTTACGTTCACGCCGTTCAGCAGATGGTATCATTAACCTTTTATTTTAATAGTTCAGGTATTTACGCACGTGGCGATACCAAATATGTATATACATTTTTTTTATACTTTTTGGGGGTGAAATAAGGAAAATGGGACAATATACGTTTTTATTGGGGGAAGGGCTTTTTTTCCCCCCCCCATAGGGGACTATTTATAGCAACCAATCGATTGCTAATACCTTTCAGTGCTATGCATAGGACATAGCACTGATCAGTGTTATCGGCTATCTTATGCTCTGGTCTGCTCGATCGCAGAGGCAGCGGAGGCAGGTGAAGGGACCTCCGTCTGCCGTTCCGGATGATCGGATCGCTGCGGGCGATCCTATCATACATTTTAGTGACCGCAATGCTGCAGATGCCGTGATCTGTATTGATCACAGCATCTGAGGGGTTAATGGCAGACATCTGCGCGGTCGCGGATGTCCGCCATTACTGCCGGGTCCCTGGCTGCTATCAACAGCCGGGACCTGCCGCGCATGACCCGAGCATCGCTACGATGCTCGCGGTTGTGCATAGGACGTAAATGTACGTCCTGGTGTGTTAAATACCAGCTCACCAGGACGTACATTTACGTCTGGTGTCCTTAAAGTAAATTAAATAAATTAAGTTATAAAAAGTTTATTCTAAAAAACACTCCCCTCACAGGCCCTCGTTTAACATTTTATTAGTGTAAAAAAAAAATCGTTACAGTCCACCGGATCCAAAGTAGTCCTCTGCATACACTGATCTGAAATGGGAAGGAAAAAAAAAACACAATACATTGGTTAGTGCATTTAGGAAGAAAAATAATGGGAAAAATATGTTATATAGTGAGATTTGCTTTGGACTTGATAAAGGGAGGAATCCCGAAAGCTTGTCTCTACAAAATTCTGTTAGTCCAGTAAAAAAGTATTACAAGATACTGCAACATTTTTTGATTTGCATAATATATATATATATATGTGTGTGTGTGTATGTATGTATATAACTACTGCACCGCAGTTGGACACCATTTTACCCAAACAGGCCACTCCATACATGACCTTACCATCAAGATACTGAGAGGGAACTTCAAGAACACACGAGAGAGAGAGAGAGAGAGAGAGAGAGAGAGAGAGAGAGAGACATTAGAAGCTAAAATGATACTGTTTTTTGATTCCAAAAACAGAGGACTTAGTCTGGAATTGAGCTGCTTATCTCATTATCAAAACTTCCTAGGTACTTTTCTTTTCTTTGTAGCCCTCATTGTGTTTTTCCGAAAAACAGTAGAATGGTGGGCTTTACCAAAAAGCTCTGTCTTGGTCTCATCTGTCCACAAGTTTTCCCAGAAGGATTTTGGCTTACTCAAGTTCATTTTGGCAGAATGTAGTCTTGCTTTTTTATGTCTGTGTCAGCAGTGAGGTCCTCCTGGGTCTCCTGCCATAGCGTTTCATTTCATTTAAATGTCGACGGATAGTTTGCACTGACACTGATGGTGCCTGAACCTACAGGACAGCTTGAATACCTTTGGTACTTGTTTGGGGGTGCTTATCCACCATCTGGACTGTCCTGCGTTGACACCTTTCATAAATTTTTCTCTTCCGTCCACACCCAGGAAGATTAGCAACAGTGCCATGGGTTGCAAACTTCTTGATAATGTTGCGCACTGTGGACAAAGGCAAATCTAGATCTCTGGAGAGGGACTTGTAACCTTGAGATTGTTGATATTTTTCCACAATTTTGGTTCTCAAGTCCTCAGACAGTCTTTGCATGAGGAGAAGTCATGCTGAGGTGAAGAGACCTAAGTGAACTTCTCTCCTTTTTATCTGCTTTCAGGTGTGGTTTTTATATTGCCCACACCTGTTACTTGCTCCAGGTGAGTTTAAAGGAGCATCACATGCTTGAAACAATCTTATTTTTCAACAATTTTGAAAGGGTGCCAATAATTTTGTCCAGCACCATTTTTGTAGTGTGGTGTGACATTATGTGCAGTTTGCTTTTGTCCCTCCCTTTTTGGTTTAGTTGCAATACACAAAAAGGGAAAACATGTGTATAGCAAAACGTGTGTTACTGCAATCCTTTTCTGTGAGAAATACTTCATTTTCTTGTACAATTTCAGGGATGCCAACATTTATGGCCATGACTGTATGTGTGTATATACAATATATCTAAAATTTTTAACACAGCTGCGACATTAGAACAGAAAAGTGTGTGAGAGACTTTTGGTAGTCTGTACTTTACCATTCTTCAATCACCAACAAAATGGCTGTCTTGTGGAATAAAAAAAACTACAAGTTCCCCTCCCCCTCTCTCTTCTTGCATACAGACACAAGAGGAAGGTGCAGACGGGCGAGGGCGAGGCCACATTTTGCAGCATGTCCCTTGTTTTCATCAGATTTCTCATGTTAGCTCCCTCTGCTGGTCAAGAGGGGGACATATGACAAGTTATTTTTTAATTTTTCATATTTTGTGACATCACATTTTGAAAAAAAGATTTCCAAAAATATTTTCAAAATTTGAATTTTTTTTTTGAACCTATTCTAAAAGAAAAGAAAACATTTGGTGACACATTCCCTTTAAGGGGTCTATGGCCAGTGAGTGACGTAGAGCATCTGTGAAGGTGTTGTTAAGTGACGTCATCACAGATGCTCTACGTAATGGCAGCCCCCAGTAAAAACATTATAATTGAATGAAATGTATATTACATTACACTTGTGTCACATACACATATTAAAGTGTTACTCCGTTCCCCAGCGTCCGGAGCTCAATGTTCCGCACGCTGGGTGCGAGCTTCCGTGTTCACACGCCCACCCCCTCATGGGCGTCACACCCTGCCCCATTACGCCACGTCCCGCCCCCTCAATGAAAGTCTATGGGAGGGGCATGACGGAAGCCCGCACTCCGTCATTCGGAACATTGAGTTCCGGACGCTGGAAAGCGGAGTAACCCTTTAACTAAACTAATTTTCTAGAATAATTTTAATCATGCATAAATAAAAAAAGGGACACATTCCCTTTAAGCATACTCATTTAAACTGTCCTCTTCAGACCCCTAGAACACTTATTTTTCCATATATACAGGGCTGTATGAGGGCAAATTTTTTTTGCACCGGGATCTGTAGTTATCAGTAGGGACCACGATTTTGGGCATTATCGGTATCGGCAATTACCTTGCCGATAAGCCGATAATGCCCCGCGCTCCCGCACTGCCCCCACCGCACCGCGGCCGACCCGCCGCACCGCGACCACTCCCCCCCCCCCCCCCCCCCCCCCCGACCTGCCGCACCGCGTCTCACCCCCAACCGCCCCGGCCCCATTGCCTCCTCCATCCATCCCTACGCTACTTCTGACTCCTGCTGCGTCCTGCGTTACGCTGTGCGCAATGACACATGACGTGACGTCACCATCAGTGCGCACAGTGACAGCTCAGGAGGACGCCACCGGAGCCAGATGTATAGTGGACCCTGGGAAATGGGTAATTATAAAACCGGGGGATGGGGGGAGGCAATGGGGCCAGGGCGGTGCTGTGGGGGGTGCGGCGTGTCGGGGGGGGCGGGTCGCGGTGCGGCGGTGGGGGAGAGCGGGTGGCGGTGATAGGACTCAGGACCCCCGGACAGGCAGGGGGAGAGAAGTGGGTGGCGGTGGCGGCCTATGGCACCGCAAAAGCCACTGCAATGCATTGATTTAAAGCGCCCGCTTTAAATCAGTGATCTGCAGCGGTGTCGCGGGGGGATAACTAGCCGTTAACTTATACCGGAATATCGGTATAAGTTATCGGCTATCGGCCCTAACCTCCACCGATTATCGGTATCGGCCTTAAAAAAAAAACGATATCGGTCGATCCCTAGTTATCAGTACCATTTTTGTTTTGATAGGACTTCTTAATCGCTTTTTATTTGTTTTTGGTATTTGAAGTGACCAAAAATCTGCAATTCTGGAATTTGGATTTATTTATTTTACATTTAAGCCTTTGACCCTAGGTGTTTTATTAAACATTATACTTAAATAGTTGGGAACTTTTCGCATTCGGCGTTACCTCATATGTTTATTTTTGCTTACAATATTTTACTTGAAAAATGGATAAAAGAGAGTGAGTATATCTTTTATTAGAGAAGAGCTGTTTGCTGTCTGTGCATACTGGGATATGTAGTTTTGCAACATCTGGAGGGCCACAGTTTGGAGATCACTGTGCGGTGGTTTCTAAACTGTGGCCCTTCAGGTGCAAAACTACAACTCCCAGCATGCCCCAAACAGCTGTCTCAGCATGCTGGGAGTTGTAGTTGTGTATCTCTAGCTGTTGCATAACTACATCTCCCAGCATGCCCTTTGGCGATCAGAGTTGTATGGGAGTTGTATTTTTGCAACAGCTGGAGGATTGTCCTCCTGGAATGCTGTATCCTCTACACGATGGTGAGGGCAAGATGGGAGAGAGCAGATGGGGGGAGGGGGGCTCCTAAATGAACATTTTACATTAAAAAACATAGATACATCTATTACAAGCCCCCCCTAAAATGAGCATTTTCCCTTTCCCTAATTTCCATCATCCTAACTCATCTGTCCCAATGTGTTTTCTCGAACGCTTCACTGTACTTTAGGCGACCCATGGCTTATCCATGGACCCCCTTAGCCTCAGACTTTACACACACATGGAGTCAGATGCTGTCCCTATGGGTCACTGGCGTTATAGATGGCTTTGAAGCTCTGTAATGGCGTATAGGCTTCATCTGCAATCCCGAAGTACACATTTGTTATCACTGGCGTGGCATTCTTGACGGTCATCTCACACTTCTTCTTTAGGCAAGGCAAAACACAACATAGCAAGATTATTAGAATTATGAGTATGATCATTTTACTGGTCTTATATTGGCTGAGATATATGTGCAACAAGTCTCCCCAAACATTTTTCATACCCCCCCTTTTTCCTCTTACACCATACATCATATCTAATGCCGTAACGATTTTGGAATATTATAACAGATGTGGTTCTTAGTTGTTCGACCTGACCTTAACCCCTTAAGGACCAGGCATGTATGAGTACGTCCCCTGCGCCCTGGGTCTTAAGGACCAGGCACATACTCATACGTCCGTGGGAATTTTGCATCCCGTCGGGCGGGTTGCGAAACCGGACGCCTGCTGAAATCGTTCAAAAGGCGTCCGAGGGGGGCCTCGCCCCATGTCGGCGATCGCAGAAAATCGCATGTCAATTCAGACATGCGATTTTCTGCTATTCCGGGCTGATCGGGTCTCTGGTGACCCGATCAGCCCGGAAAATAATGATGATCTGATCTGTTAGTGACGGCCCAGATCATCTTGCAGGGTAGGAGTGAGGTCGCAGTGCTGCGATCTCCTCCTATCCCCTGCCATTGGTCAGAACTGATTCTGACCAACGGCAGAGCAGGACAGTGGGTTGCCATGGCAACCCCCATTCTGCCCACCCCTGGATGTCGCGGGGAACATGGGGAGCATATGGAGGTTGGTACCTGCAGGAGAAGATGCCTGGGAACAGCTGATCGTTGCTGGAGACTGCTGGATCCTTGGTCAGGTAGGAAAGCGACTGGGTGGGGGGGGGGGGGGGGGAAATGAAAGTGAAAGTAATGTGATCTTTACTGTGGCAACCACTAGGAAGGTGAAACTGCAACTCCCAGCATGCCCAGACAGCCAAAGGCTGTCTTGGGCATGCCGGGAGTTGTAGTTTTACAACATGGACCACTGTTACAGTGGTGCCCAAACTGTAGCCCTCCAGATGTTGCCAAACTACAACTCTCAGCATGCCTAGACTGCCCAGGCATGCTGGGAGTTGTAGTTCTGTAAGATCTGTCTCAGATTTAGCAATTTTCATGAATTTTTTGAAAATTGCTGCTCTACTTTGAAGCCCTCTAATTTTTTCAAAAAGTAAAAAGATGTCCATTTTATGATGCCAACATAAAGTGGACATATTGTATTTGTGAATAGAAATTAAATTTTTTTGGAATATCAATGTTCCTTACAAGTAGAGAGCTTCAAAGTTAGAAAAATGCTAAATTTTCAACATTTTCATGAAATTTTGGGATTTTTCACCAAAAAAGGATGCAAGTAAAGCCGAAAATTTACCACCAAAATAAAGTAGAATATGTCACAAAAAAACGATCTCAGAATCAGAATATTCGGTAAAAGTGTTTTTTTTAGATATTAATTCTTAGTGACAGTGGTCAGATGTGCAAAAAAACGCTCTGGCCCTACAGTGAAAATTGGCCTGGTCCTTAAGGGGTTAAAGAGCATTTACAAAGAAATGTATTAATCTTTGTTGGTTATAATAGATATAATTAATTTTAATCTGGGATATTATTGACTCAACTCCGGCTTTTTACTTGACCTATAGCTATAAAACTCATCTGGGGCCCCCCTTGGGACTCCTATAACATCAATATACACAAAGGGGTCAAAACTCCCAGCAGGGGCTGCACGTTTACCTCTAAAGTGTGGTTTGTATTTTTGTAGGTTCGGTAATGGAAGTGTGTATGGGCAGACGTGTCTTGACTAATGTGTATTCCCCAGTTTAATTCCCTTCTAATTTGACTCTAAACTTCAGATCCCTAAGTATCCCATACTTTACGATAGTTATCATTTTCTCATCCCGCTATTTGTACATGTTCACCTACTGATTCTCCTCATACAACGTCCCCTCCAAACAATCTGTAGTGATTATCTTTCCCTTTGGAACAACCATGGTTATGTACAGACATAGACTTAACAGTTATCAGAGATACATCTATACGGGATCATCATATGCAATCCTCACTTATTTTTATTTCCTGCATAGGTTTTTAAGAAATGGGTGACAATTACAGAATCTGAACTAGGTACAATTTTACAAAAGGTTCTTAATTGTATACTTTACTGTATCTATGGTTAGGGATCAGTACAATTAGACAAGGAGATACTGATATTGACCTACCCCAAGCAGTTAGATAAAGTCTACTCGTATTCTCTGAAACAGGTAAGATGTTTATGGAGCGTGTTGGTCAGGTACCTTTATTGTTTTTACATATGGTCATATGTCAGATGTAAATGATGACGTCTGTACAAACCTTCTTTCTGCATTGTTGAATCCTGAGGCGACCCATTGTACGGACATTACTACACACATAGCTCCCCGTTGCTTAGTGTATGGGGTCATATATGTTACCATGGGGTACAAGACTGCTGGCACATACATTTTCCTACCAACTCTCTCCGGATGCCGTCTTTGCCCTGTACCACCTCTTTCTTTTTCCATTGGTCTCTCTCAGCATGCATAGCTGGTTCCTGCAAGAGACCTAACCAGAAAATTCCACATTGCCCATC
This sequence comes from Hyla sarda, assembly GCF_029499605.1. Lineage (NCBI taxonomy): Eukaryota > Metazoa > Chordata > Amphibia > Anura > Hylidae > Hyla > Hyla sarda. The sequence goes on along the minus strand of NC_079196.1, from coordinate 131,594,694 downwards.
CACCTGTACACTTTGTACCATCATCGTGGGGGAACAGGAGCGCTGCAGTCTTGACAGCCTCCTTCACCATTCAGTCCCCTTGGCTTCTGGGGCTGTTTCCTTCATGTGTCTCAGATCTTTACGATGCCCACTTTCTCTGGCTGCTCTCGGACTTTGAACACTTGAATTACAAACTACAGATTGGTTTGCTCAAGGATTCAAGAACACTTTTACTTCAATATGCCCATACTTGTGGGCGGTAATTAAAGTGTACCCGTACTCATTGTGTCATACCTTCAGATATCTTACACATCTCAGTGAATACCTTCAACTCTACTTCTCTGAACCACCAGCTCAGATCGAGTGGTTTATTGCAGTAGAACTTCATTCTGCGTGTGGTCACCATATATCCTGTCTTATGTATTACATCTTTACATTACTTGGAACAAGCTTACATTTATAACTCAGCATCAACCATGGATTCTCTGATATCCTATCATGGCTCTTGAATTTTTTACCTTATAAGTTTAAGACTAGAGATGAGCGAACTTAAAGTAAATTTGATTCGGCATGAACTTCTCGGCTCGGCGTTTGATGACTTATCCTGCGTAAATTAGTTCAGCCTTCAGGTGCTCCGGTGGGCTCGAAAAGGTGGATACAGTCCTAGGAAAGAGTCTCCTAGGACTGTATCCACCTTTTCCAGCCCACCGGAGCACCTGAAAGCTGAACTAATTTGTGCAGGAAAAGTCATCAACTGCCGAGCCGAGAAGTTTGTGACAAATCGAATTTACTGTAAGTTCGTTTATCTCTATTTAAGACAATCAGCATCTTCGTAATACACTATCATTATAAAGTTATCCACTTAAAATTGATGTTATTCAAATAAATACAATGTAGAATGTATAGGTATATCCCATTGTGTATGCAGGTACTAATAACGCATTCAAATTTAAACAGTAGATATGTGGTTTCCTCAATCTAATGTGACTATGTTTCAGTAGACCTTTCTCGTTCCACTCCTCTGTCACTGGTCACCACCCCTTTGAGTCTGGCTTTTTGTCCTCCTTTCGGTTTAGTCATTCCTCAATAATTATCAAACGTCTAGGTGTCTGCTTGGCTTCCTGTGTTATTTACATGGATATACAATACACATGTAACGTGTAACAATACCAACATTTACAAATACTCAGCATACAACACACAGGGCCCACATTCTCACCAAAAACAAAATGTAAAAGAATAAAAATATACAGAGCTCTTTCAAAAATTGGGAAAAAAATCACCTTTAATGTGCATTATTTATAACCAATAAACCATTAGCTGATTTTAAATGCTTAAGGTAATATTTATTAATTAAATACTGATCACTTTTTAAATTTGTTTTACGTTTTATTTTATTTTCCTTGGCCACACATCTCTCATTACTCCTACAATATAATCAAACCATTCATTGTTTCCTTATACATTTATTTTCTTTTTTTTATCCATCTTGCACTCCTGCGAAAACAAACTTATTGAGAAATTAATAAAATATCATCAAATAGGTTCATTAGGACATAAACATGTACATACACAGCTTCACCAGAAACCATTCACTGGTCATACTCCATGTATTCTTAATTCATCATACATGCTTCAATATACTAGGTGTGTTAAAATGGCTGCCGGGGAATGGAGGTGGGAACTAATTGGGTGAGCTAAAATGGCTGCTAGGGGAGGAACTTCACTTCTGGAGGTGGTAACATGGCTGCCCCCCATAGGAGTAAGCATGTGTCAGAGACTAGCAGTCTCTAGAAAGAGAGAGAGAGAGAGAGAAAGCATAGGATGAAGAAAGGTAAAATCTTAACAATGTCTGTGTTTATGATTTTAGGGTTTCACTCCATAAGGGATTCTTAGCTCCATAATAATAGTATTATACAGACAGTTCAATTTTCACACTCCCTACCCCCCCCCCCCCCCCCAATCAATCTCCATTTTCCATTCATGGCATCCCCCCACCCTAATACAAAGGCTCTCTTCAGTGAACATATAAGTCTCACTATCCTATCACCAGTTTATAAAAAAAAATGTATGTCTGTTCATCGGTGTTAATTTCATTACCTAAATATTTTCATCATACTTTCAGCCACCAACTTCTGCCTATCTATATCCATTCAGATGACCACAATATAACTAAGTCAAATCACAATTGTTCTCAAGAATCACACTGTTGTATATTACCCTGATATATATATATACCTTCTTATCCTATCAACCATCAATATATTTCAAACTTGCAACTGCCTTAATATCTATAATTCATCAATTCTGAACTCACCACAGGTTTTCCATCAAAACTTCACTTTTTTTTTTCTTTCTTCCTGTCAGCAACTCACTTTATCAGTGAGTTACATCTGCAAACTTCATAGCCCCCCCCTTTCACAGTCTTGCAGCTGTGTAGCTTCAGCCCTACACAGCTGGTGGGCCCTAGTGGGCCTCCAGCTGTTGCCAACTAAACACACTTTAAAACTTTAAAACACTAATACATTAAATCTAGCATTAGAAGGGAAGGTCCCCACCCCCCTCTTTGTCTGAATTAGCTAATTTAACAATCATCCATGGACACATTAAAAATGAAGCATAACACATATTCAATCAGTTATAATTGGACAGGTCCCAGGAATATTGCAGGCAGTCTCCCTATCCTAGGCTCACATCCAGCGTCTATTCACAACAGCGTCAGGCGCCACTCTGTTCAAGACCTGCCGCCCACTTATGATAGCCTTGTCCTAGCTATGCCATGTCTACTCATCCCAGACACGCAACTGGCTACTTATGACAATTTACTTTGCAATTCATTCCCTGATTACGACCCAGTCCCTCCCGCCGGGATCCTGCGTACTCATTCACATTTCATACACACTCGGGCAGTAGATAGCTACTTTATGATGACAGGTACATGGGTAATTGGCTCTGGGCGAGAATTTACCTGTCTGTCTCTGGTAGGTTACGTGTAAGTCTACTAGATCAGCAAGACAAAAAAAGGGGAGACATGGGTACTTTTGGCTAGGTACAATTATGTCCTACCGTATGCCTGGAGTTAATCAAATCCCGTCTGCCTCCGCCTTTGGTCATTCCGCCTGGTCTGGGTATTGCGACTAGCACATAAGGCCTAAACCCAGGCCCCACGGTAGTTGGGCGACACCTGATGTGGATTTTATCAGTGCTCTTGTAGCTATCTTACTCCCGGCCAAATCTGTATACAGAATCTATATACCGAAGTATAGCAAAGTAAATCAAACGGAGCCATTGGCAGTTTCAAATGCTTCTGCGTTCTGTGTTGCTCTCCACTGAGCTTTATTTCCCCTTACACTGCCCCCCCCCCCAATAAAAATGAACACTGATCGTACGGCAGTGTTTCCAAAATGGAGTGTCCAGCTGTTGCAAAACAACACTCCCAGCATTTCCGGACAACCACTTACTGTCCAGGCGTGCTGGGAGTTTAGCAGCAGCTGGAGGCACCCTGTTGGGGAACTTAGTACTCAAATGCGCATGGTGCTCTCTCACTTCGGAGCCCTGTCGTATTTCAAGGAAACATATGGGGTATTTCCGTACTCTGGAGCAATTGCACTACAAATTTTTTTATTTATTTATTTTTCTCCTTTTACCCCTTATGAAAAGGAAAAGTTGGGGTCTACACCAGCCTGTTAGTGTAAAAAAAATAAAATAAAAAAATTTACACTAACATGCTGGTGTTGCCCCATACTTTTTATTTTCACAAGAGCTAAAAGTAGAAATTGTGTTACAAATTTGGGGGGTCTTTTTCCTGAGCACGGAAATACCCCATATGTGGGCGTAAAATGCTTTGCGGATGCACAACAAGGCACAGGAGTGAGAGCACACTATGTACAGTTGAGGCCTAAATTGGTGATTTGCACTGGGGTGGCTGTTACAGCGGTTCTAACATAAACGCAAAAAAATAAATGCCCACGTGTGACCCCATTTTGGAAACTACACCCCTCACAGAACGTAAAAAGGGGTATAGTGAGCCTAACACCCCACAGGTGTTTGACGAATTTTGGATGGGAAAATGAAGAAAAAAATTTTTTTCACTAAAATGCTGGTGTTACCCTAAATTTTTCATTTTCACAAGGGAAAATAGGAAAAAGTGCCCCAAAAATTTGTAACCCCATTTCTTCTGAGAAAGAACATACCTCATATGTGGATGTAAAGTTCTCTGCATGTGCACTACAATGCTCAGAGAGCCTTTTGGATTTTGGAGAGAAAATTTGTCCGGAATTGAAGGCCACGTGTTTTTACAAAGCCCCCATAGTGCCAGAACAATGGATTTTGGAAACTGACGGTATGTAATAAGGGGTGCAGTGAGCATTTACGCCCCACAGGTGTCTGAAAGATTTTTGGAACAGTGGTCCATGAAAATGAAAAATTACATTTTTCCTTTGCACAGCCCACTGCTCCAAAGATCTGTCAAACACCAGTGGGGTGTAAATGCTCACTGCACCCCTTATTGAATTCTGAGAGGGGTGTAGTTTCAGAAATGGGGTCACATGTGGGGGGATCCACTGTTCTGGCACCCTGGGGGGCTTTGTAAACACACATGGCCCCTGATTTCCATTCAAAACATATTCTCTCTCCAAAAGCTCAATGGCGCTCCTCCTCTGGGGTATTTCCATACTCAGGAGAAAATGGCCCCAAAATTTGTAACTCCATTTCTTCTATTACCTCTTGTAAAAATTTAAAATTTGGGGGAAAAAATGCATTTAAGTGAAAAAAAAATGCTTACAAGAACTGGCGAAAGAATGAAGATTGAGTTTTCTCCTTCAATTTGCTGCTATTCCTGTGAAACCCCTAAAGAGTTAACAAACTTTCTGAATGTAATTTTGAATACTTTGAGGGGTGCTCATCATTTATGGGGTATTTCTAATATGAAGGCCCTTCAAATCCACTTCACCAAGTGGAATTTTTCACCAAGAAATGATGCAAGTATCGAAGAAAATTTACCACTTACATAACGTAGAATATGTCACGAAAAAACAATCTCTCAATCAAATTTATAAGAAAAAGCATCCCAGAGTTATTAATGCATAAAGTGATGGAGGTCAGATTTGAAAAAAAAATGCTCTCGTCCTTAGGGTCATAATGGGCTCCGTCCCCAAGAGGTTAAGGACTTCACCTTAAGGACTCAGCAATTTTTTTGCAATGCTGACCACTGTCACTTTATGCATTAACCCCTTAAGAACTAGGCCTATTTTGGCTTTAAGGACCAGACCAATTTTATTTTTGCATTTTTGTTTTTTCCTCCTCTCCTTCTAAAAACTCTTACATTTCCATCCACAGACCCATATGAGGGCTTGTTTTTTGCGTCACCAATTGTACTTTGTAATTACATCACTTATTTTACCATAAAATGTATGGTGCAACGAAACAAATATTATTTATGTGGGAAAATTTGAAAAGAAAACCGCAATTTAGCAAATTTTGGAAGGTTTTGTTTTCACACTGTACACTTTCCATTAAAATGACATGTTTTCTTTATTCTGTTAGTCAATACGATTAAAATGATACCCATGTTATATGCTTTTGTATAATTGTACCGCTTAAAAAATATCAAACCATTTCAACAAAATTTGTATGTTTGAAATTGCCCTATTTTGACCACCTATAACTTTCTCATTTTTCTGTATATGGGGCGATATGAGGGCTCATTTTATGCGCCATGATCTGTAGATTTTATCAGTACCACACTTACTTAGGTTTTACTTTTTGTAAATGTAAAAACATTTTTGGAATAAAATGTGACAAAAAAGCAGCAATTTTAGACTTTTAAAATTTTTTTACGTTTACGCCGTTCACCGTAGTGGATAACAAATATGTCTGTTAATAATTTTTTTTTAACGCTTTTTGGGGGGTAAAATGGGAAAAACAGACGTTTTACTTTTTTATTGGGGGAGGAGATTTTTCACATTTTTTTTACTTTTCTTTACTTTTTTGCACTTTTTATGTCCCATAGGGGACTATTCATAGCAATTAGTTGATTGCTAATACTGTTCAGTGCAATGCATAGGACATAGCACTGATCAGTATTATCGGTGATCTTCTGCTCAAACTCAGACCAGAAGACCCCGGGAGACAGCCGGAGCCAGGTGATGGGACCTCCGGCTGCTATGCTGGATGATCGGATCCCTGCGGCAGTGCTGCAGGCGATCCGATCATCCATTTAAAGTACCGCACTGCCGCAGATGCCGTGATCTGCCATTAACCCCTTAAATGCCGTGATCAATACAGACATCCGCGCGATCGCAGATGTCCACCTTTACCGGTGGGTCCCTGGCTGCTGATAGCAGCCGGGACCTGCCGTGTATGACGCGAGCACCGCTCCAGTGCTCGCGATCATGGCGGCGCCTAAATGTACGTCATGGTGCGTCACCATGACGTACATTTACGTCCATTGTCGTTAAGGGGTTAATAACTCTAGGATGCTTTTACCTTTAATTCTGATTCAGAGAGATTTTTTGGTGATATATTCAACTTTTACATAGTGGTAAAATTTTGTCGTTACTTGCATCCTTTCTTGGTGTGAAAACCCAAAATTTAATGAAAATTTTGAAAATGTTTGCATTTTTCTAACTCTGAAACTCTCTGCTTGTAAGGAAAATAGACATACCAAATAAATGATATATTAATTCACATATACAGTATGTCTACTTTATAACTGCATCATAAAATTGACATGTTTTTACTTTATGAGGACATTAGAGAGCTTTAAAATATAGCAGCAATTTTCAAAATTTTAACGAAAAATTCTAAATCTGAATTTTTCAGGGACCAGTTAAGTTGGAAGTAGATTTGAGGTGCTCTTTCTGTGAGAAATACCCCATTATAGAAACTGCCCCCACTCAAAGTATTCATAATTACATTCAGTGCAGCAATGTGGAGGAGAAAAATCAAAATCTTAAATTTTTTTTTACACGAACATGTTCATGTAGCCCCCTTTTTTTCCTTCATTTTTACAAGGTGTATAAGGAGAAAAAGCCCCTCAAAACTTGTAAACTAATTTCTCTTGAATATGGCAATACCTGTTGACGTAAAGTGCTCTGCGGGCTTGCAACATGACTCAAGAGGGAAAGAGCAACTGTGAGGTATTGGAGGGCGAATTTTGCTGTCATGGTTTTTGGGGGGGCATGTTGCATTTAGGAAGCCTTCATGGTGCTAGAACAGCAAAAACAAAAAAAACTCCACATGGCACAATATTTGGGAAACTACACCCCCAAGGAACATAACAAGGGGTATAGTGAGCATTAACACCCCACAGGTGATTAACAAATTTCCGTTAAAGTTGGACATAAAAATGAAACATTTGATTTTTTTCACTAAAATGCTGGTATTACCACCAATTTTTTCATTTTCACAATGGGTAATAGGAGTAAAAGTCATAACACCATTGTAACACCATTGTAACACCATTTCTTCTGAGTGACTAACTACACTACAATGCTCAGAGGAGAAGGAGCGCCATTGGGCTTTTGGAGAGAGAATTTGGTTGGAATAGAAGTCGGGGGCCATGCATGTTCACAAAGCCCCCATGCTGCCAGAACAGTGGACCCCCTCACATGTGACCCTATTTCGGAAATGACATCCCTCACAGAATGCAACAAGGGGTGCAGTGAGCATTTAAACCCCACTGGCATTTGACAAATCTTTGGAACAGTGAGCAGTGCAAATGAAGAAAAAAAAAACTTTCATTTTCATGGACCACTGTTCAAAAAATCTGTCTGACACCTGTGGGGTGTAAATGCTCACTGCACTCCTGATTACACTCCGTGAGGGGTGTGGTTTCCAAAATGGGGTCACTTGTGGTGGAATCCACAGCATGCACCAACAGCAATCTGCTGTCTTGGCATGCTGGGAGTAGTAGTTGCGTGCCTCCAGCTGTTGCATAACTATAATTCCCAGCATGGCCTTCGGCCATCAGTACATGTCTGAGTTGTAGTTTTGCAACAGCTGGAGGCACACTGGTTGGAAAGCACAATGTTAGGTAACAGAACCTAAATCAGTGTTTTCCAACCAGTCTGCCCCATGCAAATCCCTAATTTAGGCCTCAAATGCACATTGCGCACTAACTCCGGAGCCCAGTTGTATTTCAGGGCAACAGTTTAGTGCCACATATGGGGTATTTCCGTATTCGAGAAAAATAGCGTTACAAATTTTGCGGGTCTTTTTCTCGCATGTTAAGGTAAAAAAAAAAAATTCCTGAATTGGGAAATGCCCCATATGTGGACGTAAAGTGCACAACATGGCTCAGGAGTGAGAGCGCACGATGTACATTTGAGGCCTAAATTGGTGATTTGCACAGGTGTGGCTGATAGTTACAGCAGTTCTGACATAAATGCAAAAAAAGACCCCATGTGACCCCATTTTGGAAACCACCCCTCAAGGAACGTAACAAGGGGTACAGAAAGCCTTAACACCCCACAGGTGTTTGACGAATTTTGGTTAAAGACGGACGGAAAATGAAAATTAGATTTCTCACTAAAATGCTGGTGGTGCACCAAATTTTTCATTTTCACTATAGGGAAAAAAGCCCTAAAATTTGTAACACCATTTCTTCTGTGTATGGAAATACCCCATTTGTGGATGTAAAGTGCTCTGCGGGCAAACTCCAGATCTTAGAAGAGAAGGAGCAAAATTTGTTTTCGGAGAGAGACTTTAGCAGGAATTGAAGGCCATGTGGGTTTACAAAGCCCCTATGGTGCCAGAATAGTCCACCGACTCTCCCCCCCCCCCCCCCCACATGTGACCCCATTTCGGAAACTACACCCCTCATGGAATGTAAAAAGGGGCGCAGTGAGCATTTTACACCCCACAGGTGTCTGACAGATTTGTTTGAACAGTGGTCCGTGAAAATGAAAAATTTAATTTTTCATTTGCACAGCCACTGTTCCCAAGATCTGTCAGACACCTGTGGGGTGTAAAATGCTCACTGCACCCCTTATTACATTCAGAAAGGGATTTGGTCTCCGAAATGGGGTCACATGGGGGGGGGGTTCTGCTGTTCTGGCACCATGGGGGCTTTGTAAACACACATGGCCCCCGACTTCCATTCCAAACAAATTTTCTCTCTAAAAGCTCAATGGCGCTCCTTCTCTTCTGAGCATTGTTGTTTGCCCGCAGAGCACTTTACATCCACATATGGGGTATTTCCATACTCAGAAGAAATGGTGTTACAAATTTTGGGGGGCTTTTTCTCCTATTACCCCTTATGAAAACTAAAAATGTGGGGTAACACCAGCATTTTATTAAAAAAAAAATCAGATTTTTCATTTTCTCGTCCCACTTTAACGAAAGTTCGTCAATTACGTGTGGGGTGTTAAGGCTTGCTGTGTACTCCTTGTTACATTCCTTGAAGGGTGTAGTTACTCAAGTGTGCCATGTGGTGTGTTTTTTTTTTTTTGGCACTATGGGGGCTTCCTAAAGGCGACATGCCCTTCAAAAACCATTTCAACAAAATTCACTCTCCAATAGCCCATTGTCGCTCCTTCCCTTCTGAGCCCTCAAGTGTGCCTGCAGAACACTTTACATCCACATATGAGGTATTCTCTTACTCGAGAGAAATGGGTTTACAAATTTTGGAGGACGGGTTCTCGTATTACCCTTTGTAAAATAAAAAAATGGGTCTACAAGAACATGTTAGCGTTAAAAAAAAAGTTGAGATTTTGAATTTTCTCCATCACATTGCTGCTATTCCTGTGAAACACCTAAAGGGTTAACAAACTTTCTGAATGTCATATTGAATACTTTGAGGGGTGCAGTTTTTATAATGGGGTCATTTATGGTCTATTTCTAATATAATGACCCTCAAATTCACTTCAAAACTGAACTGGCCCCATAAAAATTCCGATTTTGAAATTTAGAGATTGGTAAATTGCTGCTATGCTAGTGTCTTCCAAGTAAAAACATGTTAACTTTATGATGCCAACATAAAGTAGACCTATTGTATATGGGAATTATTATATCATTTATATGGCATGTCTATTTTCCTCACAAGCAGAGTTTCAAAGTTAAAAAAAATTCTAAATTTTCAAATTTTTCATGAAATTTGGGATTTTTTTCCCAAGAAATGATGCAAGTATCAACAAAAATTTACCACTAACCTAAAGTATATCACGATAAAACAGTCTCTGAATCAAATTCATTAGTAAAAGCATCCCAAAGTTATTAATGCTTAAAGTGACAGTGGTCAGATTTCCAAAAAAGGTCTTGTCCTAAAGGTCAAAATAGGCTTCGTCCCCAAGGGTTTAAAGGGGTTTTACCATGAAGATAAATGTCTAAACTGCTGCATTTTGTAAAATTTAATAACACTATATGCTGTGTGAGGAGAGAAGACATAGATTGTCAGGTTTTCATATAAAAATGGAAGTGGATAAATAGAAGGCAGAGTCAAAGAAATAAGGTCATGGCTGCATTATTTTTCAGAGGCAGACTTGTCATTTCAATTAACCTAACAAAATATTAAGTTTTCTTTGGAAAGTGGATCATGGTACAATCCCTTTAATGGATTAAAGGACGCAGCTATTTTTAATTTTTACATTTTTTCCTTTTTGCGTTTAAATAGACATAAGTCCTTCAATTTTCTACCTACTGGACCATATGAGGGCTTGTTTTGAGTCACCAATTGTACTTTTCAATGGCATAACTTTTTTTTGGGGGGGGGATGTGCTCTAGACAAGTAGGGAGACACTTAGTGGCAGCTTTTTTAAACACAAAACTTAGAAAACATCATCTTTTTTTAAACAAAGTACATTCAAACAAAGATTTTTTTATTTACCATAAGTAGTGCAATTGCAAAAAATTTTTTAATGATAGTGCCCATTTAAAGTTTGCTGCACAACATTTGGAAATGGCACATTTGGAAAACATCATGATATGGGTCTGCTTTTCATAATTGAATGAAGGATGAATGGGCAAATTTACTGAGACATTCTTGACAAAAATCTGCTGCCATTTACCATGATGATGATGATGATGATAAAACAAGGGTAGACATTTCAGCAAGTCAGTGATCCAAAACACACAGCCAAGATATCAAAGTGAGAAAATGCAGCTGATAGAATGGCACAGGCAATTACCTGACTTTAATTCTTTCCATAGATTTTCAATTGAATTTAAGATCATGATTCATAGATGAGGCAAACGGAACCTTCAAGATTGAAAGAATTTGTGGAAAAATGGGCCAAAATTACACTAAAACAATGCATGCCAGTCCATACAGCAGGTGTCTTGAAGTGGTCATTACAAAAAAAAAAAAAAAATTTTTTGTACAAAGTATTACATAAATATCTATAAATGTGTTCAGTATGGTTTTCTGTTTCATTTCACATTACACACAACTTAATTTCTAAACTTATTTATTTTGGTTTCTTAGTATGTATGGATTAGTTGGTTTGTTACCAACATCTGGTGAAAATGTCATGGCAATAGCACCTTTTAAAAATATATTTTTAGTCAGAGAAATGGTGACATGTTCAAAACTTTTCAACCGCTGTATGTTAATGAATCAGAGGATTACAAATGCTGTCAACAGATACCGTATTTTTCGCCCTATAAGACGCACCCAATTTTAAAGGTGCAAAATCAAGAAAAAAAAGATTCTGAACCAAACAGTGATCTTCAACCTGCGGACCTCCAGATTTTGCAAAACTACAACTACCAGCATGCCCGGACAGCTGTTGTCTGTCCGGGCATGCTGGGAGTTGTAGTTTTGCAACATCTGGAGGTCCGCAGGTTGACCACTGGTATAGGAGGTAATAATCACGTGTCCCTGCTGCTCCGGACCAGTCACCGCTTGTCACTGCTGCCCTGGATGTCGCTCCATCGCTGTCACCGCGTCCCCGTGGTGTCCCCGATGCTCCGGACGTAGTCTTCCCCGGGATCCACACTCTCTGTCGCAGTCATCACCTTGCTACGCACGCCGCTCCTATTGTATGACGGGACGGCGTGCGGGACGACGTGATGACATCGAAGGAGAGTGCCAGCCATGCAGGGGATCCCGGCACAGAGCACACACACCGAGGAGGCAGGTAAGGCCCCCCCCCCGGTGTCCTGTAAGCTGTTCGGGATGCCACGATTTCACCGCGGCGGTCCTGAACAGCCCGACTGAGCAGCCGGATTAGTGTCACTTTCCCTTCAGACACGGCGGTCGGCTTTGATCCCCGCGTCTGAAGGATTAATACAGGGCATATTATTCGCCGTATAAGACGCACCAACTTTCCCCCCCCCCCAGTTTTGGGGAAGAAAAAGTGCATCTTATATGGCGAAAAATACGGTATGTGATCAGCCACTCCAAGTTTTCTGCTAGTTACTACTTACACTGTTTCCTTACAGATAAGGGAGCTGACTGCTGCCCCCTAACGCCACACACTCACGCGCGCAGACCTGACAGACTACTGCCCCTCCAACCTCACTGTAAGGCTAGGTTTCCACGCAGGTTTTTCTGGCGTTTTTTTGGAATAAAACCACTGCAGTTTTTGAGCCAAAGTCAGAAGTGGATACATGAGGAAGGAGATGGGTCCTTTCTTTATATTTTTCCATTCCTTGAATAAACTTCTGACCAATGGCTCAAAAACTACAGTGGTAGTTTCCCTAAAAAACACTGAAAATAAAAAGCTTTTCCGGAACCACTCACCATATGTTGTGCATATTCAGACACAACACACATGAAGGTAGTAATTGAATATGATCCTCTCGTTACTGCTGCTCCTCCTCAGCGCTCAAAGTGAGACAACTTACACAAAAAAAAGGACTACTCCACTCCTTAACGAACTGGAATAATGGGCGCTGGCAGGATCCAGTAAAATATAGTACAAAAATTTAGTGCATATTACAAATGTACAACGCATTTCCAAGCTGCACTAGCTCCCTCAGTTACCTGAAAAATACTGTTAAGCAAAAAAAAATCCAACAAAGAAGGAATGGTATACAGTAGTTACAAAGTCATTATCAATATATATCTTGCTTCAAAAATAACAATGTTCATAACATCTTATTTTCTTCTGATAAAGAACAATTATTTCTGGAGTAAAGATCAGATCAAAAATCATATTTATCTCAATAATTAGCTCTTGCCAATATCACTGTTGCTTTAGCCATCTGTATAACACATTTATAAAATTTCTTTTTATGATGTAAAGGACTTGTGACAAACTGTTAATTTTACTATATTAAGGCTACATTCACCTCTCGTTTTTTACCTACTGTCCACATGGACAATGTGCCATCTTGGAGAACTGATCAACGACCACCCAGATGACTGTATTTTTACAGGAAGGTGGCAGATTGGTGATGAAATCCATGTCTATATGTGTACACAGGGAATCCGGAATAGGCAAGGGCTGTAAGAGTCAAGCAGTTTTCGACTGTCACAAGCACAGGTAGCACAAGAACTGACTTAGTCAGTGACATCCCATTTGAGGTGCAGCCACCAGTAGTGTCGAGAGATTAACTGAAAAGACTACTTGATCCCAGAGTGACCAGCCAGCGGAGAGGACTGACCCCAACTGAGAACACTATGTCTGAGATGAGGAGGCATGAACATCTTCCCAGGTGGGTCTTGAAGAGAAGCTGGAGCCACAGTAACCAGGCACTCAGGCGGGATAATATGACAACGAGTGAAATCCTGACCAACAATATCGGAGGATCGAGAGAGAGTGCATTGGCTCCGACATTCTTCTCAGCAGGACGAAAATGAATGAAGTTAAATCGGGAGAAGAGCGACCATCTTGCCTGACGGGGATTCAGGCGTTGTGCTGACTGTAGATATTAGAGGGTTTTGTAATCTGTAAAATGCTTACAGGACGTTTAGAACCCTCTAAAAGATGGCGCCATCCTTCTAGGGCAAGATTTAATGGCGAGGAGTTCATGATTGCCAATAAAATAATTCCTCTCCGCAGGAGAAAAGGTCTTGGAAAATAACACACGTAATGCTTTTGCCCTTTTTTTTGCCCGGTTTTCTGAGTCAAAACTGCGCCAGCACCCACTGACGATGAGTCTACCTCTAGAAAGAACGGTCTTTCTGGACCATGTCTCGCGAAGGCAGATTTTAACTGAGAGAAAGCCTCTTCAGCCTCAGGAGACCAATTTTTGTTGTTACTGTTCTTTTTGGTAAGGGCTACAATTGGGGCAATCAAAAAAAGAGGAATGAATTGACTGTAATAATTGGCAAACCCCAAAAATCATTGAATAGCCCGTAGACTGGAAGGACGTGGCCAGTCCAAAACTGAAGAAAACTTGGCAGGATCCATCAGTAGTCCTTCTGTTACCCAGAAAATGAAATGACTTGTTCTCTCAAAAAGGCAGTTCTCCAGCTTGGCAAACAGATAATTGCAAATTAAATTGTATGCTCCCTGCAGATCCAATTTAGTGAAGATTCTGCCTCCACGTAGGCTATTAAAAAGTTCAGAAATCAAGGGCAGAGGGTAGTGATTTTTGATTGTGATCTTGTTAAGTCCTCGATAGTCAATGCAAGGACAGAGAGATCCATCCTTCTTTCCAATAAAGAAGAATTTGGTCCCAGCTGGAGAGGTGGATTTCCGGATGAAACCTTTTTGAATGTTTTCTTGAATGTATTTTGCCATAGCTTGTGTCTCAGGTACTGACAGCGGGTAAATTCTTCCCCCGGGGAGGTGTAGTGCCAGGTTGGAGATCAATGGGATGTGGTGGAAGAGTCTCTGCCTGTTTCTCGCAGAAAACCTCAGCAAAATCTCGATAAGGGGGAGGAATGCCTTGTGGAGCCAATGGACTCCAGACAGTGACCTTGACTAAAGGTTCCCCAATGAGAAATCTTTCCAGAGTTCCAGTCAAATTGAGGAGAGTGACACTGAAGCCAAGGTAGTCCAAGAAGTAGTTCAGAGGTACAGTTAGGAAGCACTAAGAACTCTTTTCTCCTTATGTAAGACTCCCACTTGCATTATGAGAGGTTCTGTGCAGTATTGGACCGTATCATTCAGGTGCTCTCCGTTGACAGACAAAATATATAGTGGCTTAGCAAGCAGACACATGTAAATGATGGTTTTGGACCAGAGTGGCATCCATAAAGTTTCCTGTGGAACCGGAATCCAAGTAGGCAGAGGCGGAAAACGAAGACTTAGTGGAAATATGGATTTGAACAGGCATGGTGCGAGCATTTCCCAGACACTGAGGATGTTCTGGACTGGCACAATAGAGGCATAAGTTCTCATTGTGTGGATGGGTTCTTTCTTGTGAAGGAAGTCCAATGCAGTCCACCTGCATGGGCTCCTCTGCTGGTAGAGTTGGTGACTGTTGTGGAGGACGTTAAAACATGGGAGCCAAACAGGGTAAACGCCATGACCAGACTGGCTCCCTCTCCAGGCGTTACTCCTCCTGTCTCTCAGAGAATCGCACATCAATTCGAGTGGCTAAATCAATGAGATCAGTCAGAGTGGATGGAAGATCTCGAGCTGCAAAAGCATCCTTGATCCTACTAGAGAACTTTGTTCCTTTTTATTTTTTTTTATAAATGTTTATTTTAAAGAAGTTTTCAATTTGCATAAAATATATAGTACAGAAAATAAAAAGTACTTCATGTAATGAAGTTAAAGAACAGTCAACAGTCATATATTCAATACGGTAATATGCATGTCGTAAGTTGAGGGCAGTATATTTCTCATTAAGTGTATTGAGGCAAGGCAACAAATATGAAAACCTAAATTGCATAAAGATACTGGCCCTCATTTACTAAGAAAATCTGATTGTAAGTCTATGTTGCTTTCTTACCCGACTGCTTTTTTCCCCTGGTATTTATTATTATGTCGCATCCTGTTTGTCGCACGTGGGTTTTGTTGGTTTTGGTTTCCAACTCCTCTGAGCTGTCGGGAAAAAATCCACAACAATACAACAAATTCGGGTTGGAAACCTTAATAAATACGTGGGAAAGCTCAGAAATGTCGGGTAACGCCCCTTTTTCGGGTTTGGGAGAATCCACATCGGGTCCGTCGGGAAAAAATGTTGCATCGTGTCGCAGACTGGCGCACGATGTCTGCGACATGGCGCAGACAAAGATGCGACAAAAAAAATGGACAAAAGAGGTCGGGTTTAGAATAGTAAATGAGGGCCACTATGGTTCAATGCATGCCAGAGGAGGTATGGTCTATCTCAATAGGCAAAGAACATTTCACCATTTATACCCTATGTTGAAAGAAGAATAATACCCAGAGAGGACATAGAGAATATATGAGAGAGGCTGGGAGAGAGACCTTTCTTAAAGGTAGCACACAAAGCCTCATTGTCCCGGGCAAGTTCAGAGGCCAGGATGTGGAACTGTACTGCGTATTCTCCCACAGAAGAATCTCCTTGGCAGAGATTCAGTAAGGCCGTTTCCGCCGAAGAAGCCCGGGCCAGTTGCTCAAAAACATTTCGGACTTCAGCAAGGAAAGTCCGGAGATTAGAGGACAACGGGCCGTTGCGGTCCCACAGCGGGTTAGCCCGGTCCAAAGCCTTCCTGGAAAGAAGACTGATGATAAAGGCCACTTTGGCATGCTCTGTAGGAAACTGGTCTGCTAGAAGTTCTAGGTGCATAGAGCATTGAGTCATGAAGCCGCTGCACAACTTGGAGTCACCATCATATTTGGTGGAAAGAGACAGGCGAATCTTGGAGCCACCAGAAGCCATAGGAGCAGAAGAGGCAGATGGTTCTGCTGACGTGGGTTGAGGCTGTTGTGTAGCTAGGAGCTGCTGCACAAGTGCAGAAAGCTGAGACATCTGTGCTGGTTGTTCAATCTGAGCAGACTGCCATGCAACAATGGTAGAGAGGTCGGCTACACTCGGCGGAGGAACCTGGGCTGGATTCATGGCCGGATCTTACTGTTGGGGGGGCTGGGTAGTGGATCTGCTGGCCTGTGTGGGCAATGACTGAACCATACCAGGGAGCAGAGTCTAAGGTGCCGCTGGTTTTCACCAGAGCCCGCTGCAAAGCCGGATTGACTTGCTGTGGCAGGCGGCACCCAGGTCGCTACCCCTAGCACGGTCCGTCCACACATGTTGCCCAGATGTAACTTGGCACAGATGGGAGACATAGTCAGACAAAGCACAGGTCAAAAGGGCAGGCAGCTAGGAAGTGTAGTCGGGTCACAAGCACTAGGTCAGGAGGCAGGCAGCAAAGGAGCAAGGTCGGGACACAAGCTGGAGGTCAGGAACACTAAGTAGGCAAACACTGAGGGACGCTTTCTCTTGGCACAAGGCACGAAGATCCGGCACCAAGACAGGGAGATGCCGGACTTAAATAAGGTCCGCCCTGCAGCTGACCAATTAAGGGTGTACTGGCCCTTTAAATCTAATAGCGCTGACGCACGTGCGTCCTAAGGAGAGGGGAAGTGCGCATCGGCAATGTGCAGAGAGAGGGGGACTGGGAACACTGTGGGGTAAGGAGATGCCCGCGACTCGTATGCGGGCGCGTCCCGCACAGCAAGTCTCGGGGCCGCTGCTGCCATCAAAAGGCCCTGAACGGCCAGAGCGTTGCCCATAACACACGGGACCCACATACGGGCACATCCCGCACCGCGAGTCCAGGAGCCACTGGTGCCAGCAGGGAGGGAGTGCTTATGGCCAGAATGAATATCTTTGGGCATATTCATTCAGGAATCACTGCCAAACAATATTCTATGGGAAGGTGCTGACAGATCAGATGTCCTTTTATTGGAAATATTAAATAAAAATGACTGGGGCATTTCTTTTACCATGGAATCTAATTTTAACACCATCACATTTCAGAGTGGGCACTACAAGAAATGGATTAACAATATCCCTTTTAGTCAATATCGGCGCATTAGAAATAATTGTACGAGAGACAGGGATTTTTTTTTTACTCAATCATGTATTTTAAACAAACGTTTTAAATGCAAAAAATACCCTGCAGAAATTATCCAAAATGCCTTTGAGAGAGCAAGAAATTTAGATTAAAAAAAAGCTGTCTAGTTCCGAAACAAAAGAAAAATAACAAAGAAGATGGCAAATTCTCTGCAAATTTCATTACCACTTTTAATAAAAATATAGGGTCTATTAAATATATTTTAAAATCACACTGGTATATTCTGCAACAAGATAGCTACCTTAAAGGGGTACTCCGGTGGTCAACGTGTTTTTCCGTTTTTGACTTACCCTATTTTTGTTTCATTTCTATTCTTGTTGTTTAGCCTACTCTATTTCCGTTCTTTGTTGTCTTTTTATCCCCCACTGTGTTTTCCTATCTTTGCTTCTATTTCCTGTTTCTTGCTGTGCTGAAAACTACAAATCCCAGCATGCCACATGCCTTGTTGGTTTGGGGCGGCTCCTTTTTTTTATGTATGTTTGATGTTACCCATCCTACTATTTTCCCGGGTCAGCCCCCTTATACACAGCACACTAATATAATCAACCTTGGTTGGGATACACTCGTACACACACAAAAGGGACTTAAACTCCCAGCATGTATCATTCAGGAGTTTTCAGTCTGTGTTATAACACCAGCATGCTGCCTCTGTAGTCTCCTGGGGGTTGTAGTTCGCCACACCTCTGTAGGGCATACACCAGTGTTTCCCAACCAGGGTGCCTCCAGGAGTTGCAAAACTACAACTCCCAGCATGCCCTGACAGCCTTTGGGCATGCTAGGAGTTGTAGTTTTGCAACAGCTGGAGGCACACTAGTTGGGAAATACTGGTGTAACATGATGTGTATGCTGAATAAGCTAGAGCAGTGTTTCCCAACCAGTGTGCCTCCAGCTGTTGCAAATCTACAAATCCTAGGATGCCCAAAGTCTGTCAGGGCATGCTGGGAGTTGTAGTTTTGCACCAGCTGGAGGCACACTGGTTTGTAAACTCTAGCATAAACACACGAAACAGGAACTACAACTCCCAGCATGTCATTCAGGAGTCCCGTCCCCCCCTCCCCCTTCACATATAGGGGGAGATTTATCAAAACCTGTGCAGAGGAAAACTTGCCCAGTTGCCCGTAGCAACCAATCAGCTTGCTGCTTTCCTTTTTATGAAAAATGAAAGTAGTCTGGTTGCTATGGGCAACTTGGCAAGTTTTCCTCTGCACAGGTTTTGATAAATCTCCCCCATAGAGATCATTCCCAGTATGAGATTTATTTCCCTGCAGTCCATACATCCCCAGCCCGTGCACCTTCTCATCCTCCCCTTCAGAGAACACTTATCTTCTCTGTGTTTCTTCTAGGGTTGCCACCTTTCCCTCAGAAAAATACCGGTCATGGGTGTGGCTATGTGGGGGTGGAGCTACAAAAGGGGAGGGGCCAGATTGCACAGGGGCTGAGGGATCAGGGGTTTAAGAAATGGCACGGGGGATGGGAGGGGGGTTTAAGAAATGGCATGGGGGATGGGATGCATACAATATATATGCGGGGGGAATTTTCCTATATCGCACAAAAAAATTTACATTTAGAGAATACCTACCAAAACCCTATGTATGCCAGCGGCGGCGGTAGTGGTGGTGCGCGACAGCAACGCTGGCTCTCTCTGATGACGAGTGACGTCCCCCTGCGCAACGTCAGATAAACAGGCTAATCAGACAGTATCACACATGACAGATTTAGATGCACAGGCTCAGCAGATAGTATCCCACATGACAGATTTGGATATACAGGCTCAGCAGACAGTATCGCACATGACAGGATTAGATACACAGGCTCAGCTCACAGTATCACACATGACAGATTTAGATGCACAGGCTCAGCAGACAGTATCACACATGACAGGATTAGATACACAGGCTCAGCAGACAGTATCCCACATGACAGATTTGGATATACAGGCTCAGCAGACAGTATCCCACATGACAGGATTAGATACACAGGCTCATATCCCACATGACAGATTTGGATATACAGGCTCAGCTCACAGTATCACACATGACAGAATTAGATACACAGGCTCAGCAGACAGTATCACACATGACAGGATTAGATACAGAGCGCAGCAGATAGTTTCACACATTAAAACATTAAATCAGTGTTTTCCAACCAGGGTGCCTCCAGCTATTGCAAAACTACAACTCCCAGCATGCCCGGACAGCCAAAGGCTGTCTGGGCATGCTGGGAGTAATAGTTTTGCAACAGCTGGAGGCACCCTGGTTGGTAAACACTGCATTAAATACACAATTTTGCAGAGAGGTCTCACCAGTCTCTTGTCTTCACTTTCTCCTTTCCCCGGGCGGCTCCAGGTTAAGGAATGTCCGGGGTTGAGGAGGAATGGGGTGGACAATTATTTATCCCATGGGGCCACATGAGAAACTAAAAATATTGTGGAGGGCCGGGTAGTTTTTCCCCAGATCAGGCAGCATAGTTGTCCCCCAGATTAGGAGCATAGTTGTCCCCCAGATTAGGAGCATAGTTGTCCCCCAGATTAGGCAGCATAGTTGTCCCCCAGATTAGGCAGCATAGTTGTCCCCCAGATTAGGCAGCATAGTTGTCCCCCAGATTAGGCAGCATAGTTGTCCCCCAGATTAGGCAGCATAGTTGTCCCCCAGATTAGGCAGCATAGTTGTCCCCCAGATTAGGCAGCATAGTTGTCCCCCAGATTAGGCAGCATAGTTGTCCCCCAGATCAGGCAGCATAGTTGTCCCCCAGATCAGGCAGCATAGTTGTCCCCCAGATTAGGCAGTTTACCCCCCCCCCCCCCCCCTACACACACACACATATATATATACACAGACACATAGAGACACATACACAGACACATGTATACAGACACATATAATCACATACACAGACACATATATACAGACAGACACATATATACACAGACACTCACCCGCCCTGCGCAGCAGATGGAGACAGGATACACGGCCTCTCCCCTCCCTGCTCTGCCTATGGAAGGTTGTAAGACTGCACGGCAGAGAGAAGGCGAGGGAGGGGGAGAGAGGAGACAGGAGGTGCACGCCCCCTCCCCAGCACTGTACAGTCTCTTCCTGTCATCGCACGGAGCTCTCCCTGTCACAGGCTGCTGGTGTCAGACCTGGGCATTGTACGGCCGGTCATGAAAGCAGTGCTGTTCTGGGGATGCTGCTCCGTCCGCCCCTGTCAGTGAATGAAAAATACCGGCCATTGCATGGCCGGTATTTTTCATCCAAACTTACCGGCACAGCCCGGAATGTAGATGAAAATACCGGCTGTGCCGGTAAAATACCGGCAGGGTGGCAACCCTAGTTTCTTCTCCTGTGCAGACCTGCGTCCTTAGAATACAGAGCAGGGGGGAGGGGAGGTGAGTAGCTGTGTACTGGATGAGATGAGGGGGCGTGGCTTATTCCTCTCGTGCAGACAGAGAGAGAAAAAAAAAATAAAAGCTGTGACATCTTGTCCACAACAGACTTAGAACTGTGGACAACAGTAAAAGAAAACCATCTGAACTACAGAACTTCCTGCCCAACAAACAGGTAAGAAAAACACACACATGCTGCCAAAACATATAACATATGTATATTGCAAAAAAACTAAACTTACAAAGAAGATGCCATTTAGTAAAAAAAAATTAACCACCGGAGTACCCCTTTAAACAATACCTACCTAATAGACCGCAGTTAACCTTTCGGAGAGCACCACATTTGAAAAGTTTATTAGCCCCCAGTCAGTTACGGCAACATCGGCCCCAAAGAAGTGAGAACTTAGAAAATTCTTTTTTGAAACCAGGCAGCTACAAATGCAACAGAAAAAATTATGTGTTGCAAAGAAATCACACATGGTTATACCTGCATCACCTCCAGAAAAACAGGCGAAATCTTTAACATAAAAACCTCACGGACATGCCAGTCAGATTTTGTGATATATGTCATCCAATGTATATGTTCACTCCAGTATGTAGCAAGAACCACACAATCACTTCATAACAGGCTAAATAAACAACGGTATAATATTAAAAATACATTTTTATTACATGGGGTTTCAAAACATTGCGCCAAAGTTCACCCCGACATTACAAATCCCATTGCCATCACTCCCCTGCAGGCTATACCACAAAATGTTTCAAACAGATTTGAGCAATTGAAATGAAAGGAAGTTTATTGGATATACAGGATGGGAACTGTGGTTCCAGATGGACTTAATGAACTATCTGAGGTTATTCTATAACTCCTCTTGCTGGTTATAGTAGTTATACTTTCGAAAAAATACCAACTATTCTGTAAAAAAATCCTGTTGACCATTCTTGCACACATACTGGTTATATTCATCTAATCAAATTACAAATTATTGAAATCTGTGCCACTCACCGAGCAGATTTCTTCTTGCATCGTGTGGAGAGATTCTGTGTTTTCAGCCGACGATCTTGGAATAGTTCTACTGAGGTTGCACATGTCACTCAAATGAGTGAACAGAACATTGTAACACTGCCATCTAGTGGTTCTCTTTGAGTACTGTTATTAAACACTTGTTAGTCCATATCAGTGCATTACAACACTGCCATCTAATGGTTGTTTTTAGGTACTTACTTCCATTCATTCAGAAATACCCCTAGTTTTAAATAAGGAGATTAATAACTCCTAGTATTCTAGGTAGTGTCATTATAATCCTTGAATTTAACATATTGTATGCAATATATAAAACATCGAACCAATGTAATTTTTAGTCTGAGTGACACGTCTTTTTCCGGTTCTCCGGAAGTTGTATTCAACCTTCTTAAACTATAAATGTAACTCTTTTGTAATGAATATGTATGCCTGATGAAGATCCCGGTTCGGGATCGAAACGCGTAGCAAATAAAGAAGTAACCTTTTATAATCCTGGTAACCAGCGCCTTACTGTAGAGGAATTTACTTTCAAAATTTTCTGCAATCCTATTCCACCGGTCCGACTGACGTCATACCGGGAAGTTCCTCGTGGCAGCGGTTCCACCTGTCTTTCTCCATCCGGACGCTACTGCAGGTGGTGTGCTCTGAGCCCAACACCTAGGGGTAAGAACCCATCTTTAGTTTACTGTTTCATTCATGCCAAACGGTCAATAATAGGTGCGCACCTCCTGTTGCTTTTTCGTTTATGTATTAAACAATATTCTACTGTTAGTTTACAAAAATCAATATATCAAAGAAACACGAAAACTTAAAGGAAGTCTCGTGTACAATTTTTTTTCCATATTTCTCGGGCTGCCTGCAAATAAAACATAAAAACAGAACTCTCCTTCCACCGCTCCCCCGGAGTTCCGGTATCTTGCTCTGCTCCGTTTACTTCCTGGTCTGGCCATCAGCGCTTCACAATGCCTGTTAGCAAATCCCCAGCCACGGCAATGTCCTGCCATGGCCAGTGATAGGCTGAATGACAGTGTGATGCATTGAGCCTAGGCAAGGCATTGTGATGCGATAACCACAAGGACCAGGAAGAAGACTTGGCGGCAGTTAAGTCCTGTTTGTTTTATTTTTAGGCAAATGTGTATATGAGATCTCTTTTAACATTTTATCAATTATCATTAAGTATTCCCTGATCCCAAAACCATCAAAGCAAAAAGGAAACTGCTGCACATGCAACTAATCAAAGAACAGGTGCAAACGGATATCATTAAAATAGAATAATTGTACAAACTGGTGGAACTGAACCTCCTAGATACAAGCAATACAGAAGATTGTGTGGCGTCTA
Organism: Hyla sarda; assembly: GCF_029499605.1. Lineage (NCBI taxonomy): Eukaryota > Metazoa > Chordata > Amphibia > Anura > Hylidae > Hyla > Hyla sarda. The sequence goes on along the minus strand of NC_079196.1, from coordinate 131,571,092 downwards.
TAGGAAAGGAGTGTGGTACAGGATAAGGAAAAATGGGAGGGGGGAGGATCTAGGGGTGGGGGCATGATAGATGTATGGTCCTTACCTAGCATACACCTACACTTTGTCCCTAAATCCTTACCTAATCCTAGGAGCTCCGCTCCACAATCTAACCCTATACACTCATATCCAGTCCCTGAAATAAAAACACATGAGAAAAAGCTGTCTCTCAGATCTCTGTCTAACTAGGTGGATGGGAAAGGGAGTATGGACATGGAACTAGCCTCTTGCCTGTTACACGCCAATAGTAAATGGCATAGGATTATGGAATATGCGATACAATGTGTACAGACAATGATATAAATTTAGTAAACAGATATATATTTTAGGGCCAAACCCTTGGGTTACGCAACATATAGATAGGCATAAAGTGTGGCATCTTATATCAAGTCCAGGTGTCAATTGTACATGGAAAAACTGGTTTTCGACCCACTATCAGGTAAGTATAGACAACAATTCTATAGGATACAGTTCACACTAATTACTACTTGGAGCTCAAGGAAAATATATATTATCACTAATAGCATAAAGGTACTCATCTGATCAACATTTGCATAATAAAGTCCCTACGCATTTTGTTCCTCTTGGCTCATCAGTGGACGATGGGGAGGTTGCAGAATACAGTATGTGTGATGATCCGATCATAGTCGATGCAATACAGCATATGTGGGGGCTGTTGTGGAGACCAGTTTTCACTACAGCTCCCACCTATGCTCTGTAGCATCTTTGAGGTCCAAGAAGTAATTGTGAAGTGTGTCTTATAGAATTGTTGTCTAAACTTACCTGATTGAGGGTTGAGGACCAGTTTTCTGTGTACCATTGATACATGGACTTATATATAATATGCCACACTTTATGCCTATCAATATGTTGCATGTTTACACAATGTATCGCATATTCCATGTGTTGCAGTTCCCATTTTGCTTTGATGGATTTTGAATCAGAGAATCCTTTTTTTGAGAAGTGATTTGATATAGTTTTATAGTGTTTCTGTGTTATATGCACATTCATTAAGGTTTTCTGCAACAAAGTAGACTTAGGCTAGGTTTCCACTTTTTTTTTTCTTTTTTGACAAAAACGCATGGCTTTTTTTTTCTTTTGTAAAAAAAAAAAAACACTGCGGCCAGATGTTAGCTGCAAGTCAATAGGGAACTGAAAAATGCCAAATACACTTGGCGTTTTTCAGTTTGGCACTTTTTTTTAATCCTTTTGGCGTTTTTAGGCTCCTTGGCAGTTTTTAAAAAACGACCTCTTGTCGAGACTTTGCGTTTTTTGGGGGAAAATCTTGGCATTTTTCTTCCATAGAAGTCTATGGGAGTGAAAAAATGGCAAGAAAAACGCCATGTGGGTTTTAACTTTCAGGTGGTTTTTATTCTTTTTTGGACTTTATCGATCCAAAAACGGGATGGCGATACCTTTTTTTATTAAAATTTCATAGGGTACCATAAAAAATAAAAAAGGTACAGTAGTGATGGAAAAAATTGTACTTAACGAAATTTTTCTTTTTTATAACAAAATTTTAATAAATTTTTAACAGGGATCAATTTATGTGGCCGGGCAGGGCACTAAAAATATAGCCGACAATAATAAAAATGTATTGTGTGTGTGTGTGTTTTTCACTTTTTTCTTTTCTCTTTTTTTAGGTAATACTACTACTCCCAGCATGGAATACACTGTTCCATGATGGGAGTAGTAGTTCCTGTACTAATTGAAAGATTGCCGGGGTCTGTTGTGATCCTCCTGTATAATGTATAGATGCGGCTGCTCTTCTATGGTCCCCTTTAATGCTGTATATATACACGTTTTCATATTTCCCGCTGAGAGCTGTGATTGGCCACATGGTTCCAGTCTATCACAACTCTGTGGGAAATATGAATAGGTGTGTATATATGTCAGTGCAGGGGATCATAGAAGAGCAGCCGGCCGCATCTATACATTATACAGGAGGATCACAGTGGGTGTCAGGAGTTACACTCGCTGCGATCTGTCTATTAATGCAGGTACTACAGCTCCCAGCATGGAGCAGAGTGTGCAACATGTTGGGAGCAGTAGTACCTGCAGTAAGGGACAGATCACAGCAGATGTCACTCCTACTGACACCCGCTGCGATCCTCCTTAAGTGAATGTCTGGATCAGCTGTACCCATGGCTACAGAGCCGAGAGAACAGCTGATGCTGAGCAGTAGATATACATCATATATCTACTGCCCAGAAAGAACTTAGTGAGCCTGCAATGTGTATACAGTATACACATTGCTGGCTCACTTAACCCCTTGCTGAGCTGTGCGCTATGCGCTCCACCCCTAGTGATGACGTCATAAGGGGGCGCCCCCTAGCGCTATGCGCTCCGCCCCTAGTGATGATGTCATTAGGGGGCGGAGCTGCAGACGGGAGCCAGGCTAGTAAGGCTCTGTGAGGCTCTGTTCACATTGTCCATTTTGTACACTGTGAACAGACCCTTCTGGCAGTGTCTTCCCAGATAGGGAGACTCCAGCTGTTGCTAAACTAAAACTCCCAGCATGCGGCTGGGCATGCTGGGAGTTTTAGTTTTGCAACAATTGGAGGCTCCCTGTTTGGAAAGACATTGCATTATGGGCACTCTCCCCAGTGGACAACGCCAAAAAGGTTCGAACTAATTTTTTGTTTCTTTTTTTTCTTCTTGTTTCAGATCCGTATATGCAGAGGATTAGGGTGGATTCGATGTATTACGGCGGATGAACTGGATTTTTTTTTATTTTAATAAAATGGTTAACTAGGTCTGTGGGGGAGTGTTTTATAAAATAATTTTTCTAATGTGTCGTGGTTTTTTTAAATTGAATTTTCAGGCTTAGTAGTGGAAGCCGGTCTTGACGAAATTCATTACTAAGCCAGGGCTTAGCGTTAGCCCCAAAAACAGCTAGCGCTAACCCCCAATTATTACCCTGGTACCCACCGCCACAGGAAGAGCCGGTACCAACAGGCCCGGAGAATCAAAAAATTGGTGCTCCGGGGCCTAGGTGGTAACTGGCTGGCATTATTTAGGCTGGGCAGGGCCAGTAACAATGGTCCTCACCCACCCTGGTAACATCAGGCTGTTGCTGCTTGGTATGTAGCTGAGAATAAAAAGATGGTGAACCCTATGCGTTTTTTTATATATAAATAAATAAAATTTGAAAAATGCATAGGGTTCCCCATATTTTTATTCTCAGCCAGATACCAACCAAGCAGCAACAGCCTGACATTACCAGGGTGGGCGAGGTCCATTGTTACTGGCCCTCCCCAGCCTAAATGCCAGCCTGTTATCCCCTAGGCCCAGGAGCGCCATTTTTGACGCTCCGGGCCTGTTGGTACTAGCTCTTCCCTGGGTACTGGGGTTATAATTGGCGGTTAGCGCTAGCTGTTTTTTGGGGCTAACTCTAAGCACTGGCTTAGTAATGGATTCTGTCAATAAGAGTGGCTTCCACTACTAAGCCTGAAAATTCTATTTAAAAAAAACGACCACGCATTTGAAAATTTTTTAAAAACACTCCCCCCACAGCCCTTGTTAACCATTTTATTAAAATAAAAAAAATCCAGTTCATCCGACATAATCCATCGAATCCGCCGTAATCCTCTGCATACATGGATCTGAAACGAGAAGAAAAAAGAAACACACTGGGGAGAGTGCCCATAATGCAATCTCTTCCCAAACAGAGAGCCTCCAATTGTTGAAAAACTAAAACTCCCAGCTTGCCCAGACAGCCTTTGGTTTTCTGGGCATGCTGGGAGTTGTAGTTTAGCAACAGCTGTAATCTCCGTCTGGGAGGACACTGCCAGAAGGGTCTGTTCACATTATACAAAATGGACAACATGAACAGAGCCTTACTAGCCTGACTCCCGTCTGTAGCTCCGCCCCTAATGATGTCATCACTAGGTGGCAGAGCTACACAGATCCGATGGGGACAGGAGCAAGGGAGGTAAGTGGACCTGGTGTTCTGTAAACACTATATACAGCTATCTATAGATAGCTGTATATACTGTATACTGCCCAAAGGGGCTATAGGAGCAGGGAGTCCTGTCAGTCTGGTGACAGGATTCCCGACTCCTGTATAGTATACACGGGTACACTATGCCCCCCTGTATGCTATACACGGGTACACTATGCCCCCCTGTATACTGTACGGCAGGGGGAGGTGAGTAGTGATGCTATACATCACTCCTCATCTACTTACACTCTGGACCGGGTGCACAGCATCCGACCCACAGAGTAGTAGCCTGAAGGCAGTGAGAAAACTGCCTCAGGGGACAAAAGTGGCTATTTCCACACACCAGAAAAAAACGCTTGAAAAACTGCCAAAATGCAGGAAAAAGCTGTGGCAGTTTTTCTGGTGTTTTTGCTGGCCTTTTTTTTGAGGGTGTTAAAGGGTAGCTCCCACCATCCTTTATTTTTTTTTCTTTCTCTCTCTATCCCAGCCTATTACCCACCTATTTCAGATTCTGAAAGGCTTTCATTTAAAAAAATATCTTCTTCCATAAGTAATACAGTAGTTCCTTAAATGGGCACTGTCAGATATAAAAACTTTTTATATGTTGTACATGTTGTCAAAACATTAACCTTTCTAATATACTTCATAAACAAAATCATGGCTTTGTCCAAGCTGAAGCACAGTCCAGTAAGTGAGGGTGGGCTAGCATTCCTCTGTGCTCTCTCCTGTCTGCTAGCCCACCCTCACTTACTGGACTACAGCTTGGACAAAGCCATGATTTTATAAGCCATGATTTCTATAAAAATTTTATTAAGTTTTTCTTAAAGTATATTAGAAAGGTCAATGTTTTGCCACGATGTAAAACATCTACAGAAAGTTTTTCTATCTGAAAGTGCCAGTATTTAGCCTCCTGCCTCTTTATAAAACTCAATTGGAGTACCGCCTGAGCCTGAAGCAAATCCTCCAGTATATTGTTAATCAGAAATTCTTGGTAGACCTATTCCCGCTCAATAGTTTAGAATCTAATACCGTATATACTCGAGTATAAGCCGACCAGAGTATAAGCCGAGACCCCTAATTTCAACCCAAAATCCCAGGAAAAGTTATTGACTCGAGTATAAGCCTAGGGTGGGAAATACCTCATCCCCCCCCTGTCATCATCCAGACCCGTCATTAACATCCTCATCATCATCCCCTTGTCATCATCCCACACATCCCCCCTTCATCATCCCCTTATCATCCCACACATCCCCCCTTCATCATCCCCTTGTCATCATCCCACACATCCCCCCTTCATCATCCCCTTATCATCCCGCACATCCCCCCTTCATCATCCCCTTATCATCCCACACATCCCCCCTTCATCATCTCCTTGTAATCATCCCACACCCCCCCTTCATCATCCCCTTGTCATCATCCCCACACCCCCCCTTCATCATCCTCTTCTCATCATTCGCCCTCAGTGGTCTTCAACCTGCGGACCTCCAAAGGTTTCAAAACTACAACTCCCAGCAAGCCCGGGCAGCCATCGGCTGTCCGGGCTTACTGGGAGTTGTAGTTTTGAAACCTCCCCAGGTCCGCAGGTTGAAGACCACTGCGGCCTTCAACATCATCCAGCCCCCTCTCACCCCCTTTAGTTCTGAGTACTCACCTCCGCTCGGCGCTGGTCCGGTCCTGCAGGGCTGTCCGGTGAGGAGGTGGTCCGGTGGGATAGTGGTTCCGGGCTGCTATCTTCACCGGGTGCGCCTCTTCTCCGCGCTTCCGGCCCGGAATAGAGGCGTTGCCTTGACAACGACGCAGAAGTACGTTGGCAATGAACGCACCTCTGCGTCGTTGTCAAGGCAACGTGACTATTCTGAGGCCGGGCCCGAAGCGCTTAGAAGAGGCCTCCCCGGTGAAGATAGCAGCCCGGAACCACTATCCCACCGGACCACCTCCTCACCGGACAGCCCTGCAGGACCGGACCAGCGCCGAGCGGAGGTGAGTACTCAGAACTAAAGGGGGTGAGAGGGGGCTGGATGATGTTGAAGGCCGCAGTGGTCTTCAACCTGCGGACCTCCGGAGGTTTCAAAACTACAACTCCCAGCAAGCCCGGACAGCCGATGGCTGCCCGGGCTTGCTGGGAGTTGTAGTTTTGAAACCTCTGGAAGTCCGCAGGTTGAAGACCACTGCGGGTGGGGGAGTTCACTCGAGTATAAGCCGAGGAGGGTGTTTTCAGCACGAAAAATCGTGCTGAAAAACTCGGCTTATACTTGAGTATATACGGTAGGTCATAATTCCTTTGCACTTATACATCCCAGTTTGTAATATTAGGATCCCAGCAATACTGTGTTTTTCTTGCTTTTTGAGAGTTTGTAATGCTATCTTGGGTTATATACATTTTTTTGTTATAACAACTATTTTCTTATAATAACAGCTGATCCTGAATTCTCTAAAAATTAATTTTTCACTTTCATAGTCTGCAATAAACTTAAACCATATTGGATGTCTAGGAGTCTTTTTTTTATTTTTATTTATTATTATTTTTTTTATCCTATTAGCTCCAGATTCAAGGGAGAATAATCTGAGAACCCTCTTTTTTTTATTGATATAAATATTGATTTTATTTACATTTTCCAGTAGTTACCTACAAGTAAATTTGACCTTACCACCATTCCTCAGCTTCTACACAACTTCACAAAACTGTTTCAAGGATATGTTCTGTTTAAGATTGTCCATTCTTCTTAATCTGCTAGTGTTATCATCCCAGACCTAAATCTCCTATTCAAATTTTTGGACAGTATTCATATTTCAAAACCAGTTTATCTATTCCTATTAGAAGCTGAGGCAAGAATGGCCATGGAACAAATACTGCAATAAGCAACATGTTAGTCTCCCAACATCTCATGTAACATTGTTTATATTTACCTATCTTGTCTGTAATGTAATTTAATAGATTAAATCTAATCTCATTGGGAATTTAAATAACTCCTCTAGAGACGTTTGAGGGAAAGAGTGTTAACTATCACTGACCCAGTGTTTAGAGTACCTGTCATATTGTTACATTTTAGAATCCTCCCAGTTCACTTTCCCCATCATGATAAACCATCCCTGCCTTTATAAATTTTTTATTATTTTTTAGTTTTCTACCTTAATATTTCTATGTATTTGCTGCTCAGTTTCAGATTCACAGACTGGGAATCCAGCATGGTGGATCCATCTTCATCCATCCTCTGTCTCAGCTTTTCACAGTCTCCATTCTCCTCCGTCCGTTATTACATAGTTAGTACGGTTGAAAAAAAAGACATAAGTCCATCAAGTTCAACCAGGGAATTGAAGGGTAGGGGTGTGGCGCGATATTGGGGAAGGGATGGGATTTTAATTTTCTTCATAAGCATTAATGTTATTTTGTTCCAGGAATGTATCTAACCCTGTTTTAAAGCTGTTAATTTTTCCTGCTGTGAACAGTTCCTGAGGTAGACTGTTCCATAAGTTCACAGTTCTTATGGTAAAGGCTCCACGCCCCGTGAGACTAAACCTTTTCTTCTCCAGATGGAGGGAGTGCCCCCTCATCCTTTGGGGGGGGGGGGGGGGGGTTAACCTGGAACAGTTTTTCTCCATATTTTTTGTATGGGCCATTAATATACTTATATACATTTATCATATCCCCCCTTAGACGTCTCTTCTCAAGACTAAACAATTGTAACTCCTTTATTGCATCTGCCTTTGTGCCTTTCATCAGGAACTTATGTCCAAACTTATACTATAATCATGGGTGTGTCTATCATAATGGAGAGTGTTTTCTTTATACATGAGGGTGTTTTTATCCTAATTGAGGATGTCTACTATTATTGTAAAGTGTTCATAAATATATGGTTTGTTATGACTACAATTCTTCTTTTTGGGCTGTCATAGTATATATTAGGTCATAGTTGTATTATTCCCTGATTGGATACTATTTGTACTTATATGGCCTCAATTATCCCCACACTACATAGCACTGTACTATGTCATAGTGTGTGTGTGTGTGTGTATATAGATAGATATAGATATGTGGCACTATGGTATTTCAATGTCAGCCTATAACCTTGATAAATAGGTATTCAACACTGTGAATTGTATGCTGCACCTAATTACCTTGATAATGATAGCAATGTTTTGTATTGAAAAATAGCTTATTTTATATTTATTACCCACTGGTTTCTGACTTTATTTTTTAAACATTTTCTGGGATTAGGGGTGTCACTGATGCCACCTTGAACTTCCTAATTGGTCACTCTGGCCTGATGTACCACTCGGGGCTTCTGCCGAGGAGGCACACTGCTGGGAAAACACAGAGTTAGGCAATAGACCCAAACTCTGTGTTTCTCTACCATTTGTTGAGAAACTGCAACTTTCAGCATGCATGGTCTGTCAGTGCATGCTGGGAGTTGTAGGTTTGCAACAGCTGGAGTTTTGCACCCACCATCATTTTGTGAGTCGGCGGGGGGGAGGGGGGGGGGAGGGTGCAAACAGCATAAAAGGGTTTACAGTGAGTTTCCTTCTGCGGAACCACTAGGAAGCCAGACAGAATTATGTTGCAGGCCTAAGCCTGATATGGCTTGCAGGTCAGAGGTTCCCCACCCCTGTTTTAAAGAGTTAACAAACTTCCTAAATGTTATTTTCAATACCTTGAGGGATGCATTTTTTAGAAGGGAATTTATGGAGGCCACTGAAATCCATATTGCTTCTGATTTTGCCATAAAAGAAATTGTTAAACATTTGAAAAAATATTAACAAGAAACATAACATTTAAAGGGGTATTCTAGTGTGTACTGCATATATTGTTGATGCTGCTGGATGAGTACACCACTGCAGCTAGTTATTGACTAAGCAGACAAGTTCTCCTCCAGACTTTCCTCTCAGAAGCAGGGAGAAGAGTTGGACAGCATGGGACCATAAGTAGCTGAAACGGTAACTGCAGGGGACAGGGGCATTTAAGCCACTTCACTTTTTATCTTTTTTTACAGTAACATCAGCAAAATCTGAAAAAATTGTTATTCCACAATACCTCTTTAACAAATGATGCCAGTACAAAAAAATGGTCAATTAAATCGGAACATATTGAATATGAAACAAGTTTTGTTTTTTTGTTTTCAGTTGTCAGCAGGAGAGTTTTTACCTTTTACTCCTTTCTTCATGTTGATGGAAAAAAAATGGCAACAAAAACAGGTGGAGACAATGCAACTGCAGGAATTTGTTTCAACTGGTTGCAAAACTCCAGAGTCCTTTGCTGTTAAAGAGGTATGTTTTATTTTTACTTAAACGTACAATCCCAGAATAGTCTTAAAAATCTACCTTACTGTTATGAATTGCTGCACATTTAAATTGTAGACCAGGAAGTGATTGCTGTGAATTAGCGAAAAAAAAATTTATTATTGATATTGTATCTTTCTGTTATAGCTTCTTCACACTCCAGCTCACGTATTACCACCTGCAGTCATTTTGTGTTCCTTATTGGTGGATTCCTTACTGATTTTCCAGCAACACAAAAGGTAAACCATGTTAAATTCAAATTTCTTGTTCATTATTTTCTTAATACATAATTTATATGGTCTTTTTTTTGCCTAGAATAAACTTAGACGGATGTAATGCTCATTAGACATTAAAAGAAGCAGTTTAGTAAAATATCTTTTTAATAATGTAACTAGTCACAAAATATACATTATTCACCTAGTGTTTTATGTAGTTAATTGTAGTTGAAAATTCCTGGTATACTTTTTTTCATTTGGGTTAGGTTATCTCATAGTGACTCCCTGGAAATTACTTGTCCTTCAATTCTCTCAAAGGGACCACCATTTTATTCACCAGAATTCCCTGTGTGTTCAAACTACATGGACTGTTCAACATAGGAGCGTGTAAACATCACTGTGATAGTGATTTCTGTTCCCATCTGTGGAAAACCTGTCACACAGGGATAATGAAGTGCACAGTGCGACCTCCCTTTCTGTGGACTTATGGTTTTCTAGTTGTAGAATAGAGGAAGGACTATTACACTGTCCTCAAAGCAGGCAATATTACTAGGTTTTGACTGGTCATGTGATGCTGTGCTAAAGCATCATGGGATTAATGACAAAGCTGTTTTTAGAAGAAATTAAGTCTGTTTCTCATCCTGGATAAACCCTTCAAACTCGAGATTGTGGTTGATCATTATACTGGGTGAATTAAGTGCAGGTATAATTAAAAATCTTTACATGCACTAAATATTCAGTTCATATGTATGATACAATTTGAAGGATTATCCCCATACTAACCATATGTTTCTGACATTTAAATGGATTGGAAATAATTAACCCCCACCCCGAAGCAATTACGGTAATTATTTTTTTTTTTATTCCTCCTCACCTTACAAGATTCATAACCTAATTATTTCTCAATCGACAAAGCCATACTGGGACCTATTTTGTATAGGACAAGTTAAATTTTTTGACACCATTTATTTTAAGATATAGTGTATTGTAAACCACCCAAAATTCGGTGTTTTTATTTTTTGTTCAAATGTGTTCAAAAGTGTACCTCACAAATGTAGCTATCTTAAAGGGGTACTCCGGCCCTAGACCTCTTATCCCCTATCCAAAAGATAGGGGATAAGATGTCTGATCGCGGGGGTCCTGCCGCTGGGGACACCCGCAATCTCTCATGCTGCACCCCGAATCATAAGCCTTACGGAGCGAAGGTTGCTCTGTGTCTGATGATTTGCGATCGTAAGGGGCCAGAGTATTGTGAAGTCACTGCTCCACCCCCTCGTGACGTCATGCCCCTGTCCCCTCAGTACAAGTCTATGGGAGAGGGTGTGGCAACCATCATGCCCCCTCCTATAGACTTGCATTGAGGCGGGCGTGACATCACGAGGGGGCAGGGCCGTGACATCGCGATATTCCGGCCCTGTGATCATGAGTCATCAGACACTGATCGATCTTCGCTCCATGAGGCTGATGATCGGGGGTGCTGCATGAGAGATTGCGGAGGGTCCCCAGCGGCGGGACCCCCACGAACAGACATCTTATCCCCTATCTTTTGGATAGGGGATAAGATGTCTTAGGGCCGGAGTACCCCTTTAAAGTGGAAAACATTTATTTTTTTATTTTAATCAACTGGTGTCAGAAAGTTACAGATTTGTAAATTACTTCTATTTCAAAATCTTAATCCTTCCAGTACTTATCAGCTGCTGTATGCTCCAGAGGAAGTTCTTTTCTTTTTGAATTTCTTTTCTGTCTGACCACAGTGCTCTCTGCTGACACCTCTGTCCATGTCAGGAGAGGTTTGCTAGGGGGATTTGTTCCTGCAAGAACAGAGGTGTCAGCAGAGAGAACCGTGGTCAGACTGAAAAGAAATTCAAAAAGAAAAGAACTTCCTGTGGAGCATACAGCAGCTAAGTACTGGAAGGGTTAACATTTTTAAATAGAAATAGTTTACAAATCTGTTTGACTTTCTGGCACCAGTAGATTTAAAAAGGAAAAAAAAAAAAAACCTTTCCAGCGGAGTAACCTTTTAGGTGAGTCCTTGAGGGTTACTCCGCTGTGGAAAGGTTTTTTTTTTTTTTTCCTTTTTAAATCTACTGGTGCCATTTGGGCCTTAAGGACTAAGACATTTTTTATTTTTACGTTTGTTTTTTCCTCCTCGCCTTCCAAAAATCATAACTTTTATATTTTCATCCACAGACTAGTATGAGAGCTTGTTTTTTGCTCGACCAGTTGTCCGTTGTAATGCCATCACTCACTTTACCATAAAATGTATGGCGCAACCCAAAAAAATACTATTTGTGTGGGGAAGAAAACCGCAACTTTGCAAATTTTGGAAGGTTTCATTTTCACGCCATAAATTTACAGTAAAAATGACATGTGTTATTTATTCTTTGGGGCAATACGATTAAAATGATATCCATGATTACATACTTTTCTATTGTTGCGCTTAAAAAAATCGCAAACTTTTTAACCAAATTAGTACGTTTAAAATCCCCCTATTTTGAAGACCTATAACTTTTTCATTTTACCGTATAAGCGGCGGTATGAGGGCTCATTTTTTGCGCCGTGATCTGTGCTTTTTTTTATTGATAACATATTTGCTTATATAAAACTCATAATGCATTTTTTATAAAAAATTGTTGGACTAAAATGTTATAAAAAAGCAGCTATTTTGGACTTTTTTTTTTTTTTACGTCAACGCCGTTCACCGTATGGTATCATTAAAGGCGCTATCCAGGAAAAAACTTTTTTCATATATATCAACTGGCTAAAGAAAGTTAAACAGATTTGTAAATTACTTCTATTAAAAAATCTTAATCCTTTCAGTACTTATGAGCTTCTGAAATTAAGGTTGTTCTTTTCTAAGTGCTCTCTGACGACACGTGTCTCGGTAAACGCCCAGTTTAGAAGAGGTTTGCTGTGGGGATTTGCTTCTAAACTGGGCGGTTCCCAAGACGTGTCATCAGAGAGCACTTAGACAGAAAAGAACAACCTTAACTTCAGAAGCTCATAAGTACTGAAAGAATTAAGATTTTTTAATAGAAGTAATTTACAAATCTTTTTAACTTTCTGGAAGCCAGTTGATAAATAAAAATAAAAAAAGTTTTTTCCTGGATAACCCCTTTAACATTTTGTTTTAATAGTTTGGATATTTATGCACGCGGCGATAGCAAATATGTATATAAAATATTTTTTTTTACACTTTTTGGGGGGAAAATGGGACAATTTACGTTTTTATTGGAGGAGGGGGTTTTTCCTTTTTTTGTTTACTTTTTTTTTTTTTTTTTTTTTTTTTTTACTTTTATTTTTACACTTTAATAGTTCCCATAGGGGACTATTTATAGCAACCAATCGATTGCTAATACCGTTCAGTGCTATGCATAGGACATAGCACTGATCAGTGTTATCGGCTATTTTCTGCTCTGGTCTGCTCGATCGCAGAGCAGAAGACCCGTTGAAGGCAGTGGAGGCAGGTGAGGGGACCTCCGTCTGCCGTTCTGTATGATCGGATCGCCATGGCAGCGCTGCGGGCGATCCGATCATCCATTTTAGTGACCGCGATGCTGCAGATGCCATGATTTGTATTGATCACGGCATCTGAGGTGTTAATGGCGGGCATCCGTGCGATCGTGGATGTCCGCCATTACCGGCGGGTCCCTGGCTGCTATCAGTAGCCGGGACCTGCCGCACATGAACAGAGCATGGCTCCAATGCTCGCGGTTATGCATAGGACGTAAATGTACGTCCTGGTGCGTTTTAAGTACCAGCTCACCAGGACGTACATTTATGTCCGGCATTAAGGGGTTAAAGAAACAGAAGTTAGCCAACACAAATACCTATATGTCTTGGATTTGTAAGAAACAGAAAATGAATAGGGAAATGGTCCTCTAAGTGCCCCTGGAAAGATTAGTGTCTCATAAATGTATAGAGAATATGTAAAATATATAAAAGGTAAAAAAAAAAAAGTGTACAAACGTTTATGCCGTTACCCCAACATATAGTGAAAAAACTGAAAAATTGAATTGTGATGCTATATATTTAAAGGAGTACTCCAGTGCTTTTTTTTTGTTCATAATCCAATTGTGCCCAGGCTGCAAAAATAAAAAAACGTTCTCACCTTCCGCTGCTCCCCGTTGCACCGATATAGCTCTTCTGACCTGGCCTTCTTCCTGCCTCCGTGTGCATGGATCATCACACTGTGATCAGCGTATTTGCCGGCCACAGTGATGTCCCACCTAGGCCACTAATACTGAGTGCAGTGTCATGTAACAAGCCCGGGTCCCGTCTTCTCCCTGCTGCCCGGGCCTGTTACATGACACCCTTGCTCAGTGTATCACCAGCCTAGGCGGGACATCGCTGTGGCCAGCGATACGCTGAATGTAGTGTAATGATCCAAACACATGGAGGCAGGAAAAAGACCGGGCCAGAAGACAGAAGAGCTATATTGATGCAACGGGGGGGTGAAGGGGGGTGTCGGAAAGCAAGTGGGATCATAGAAAAAAAAGCGCTGGAGTACTCCTTTAATTAGGAACATAAATTACAGGAAATAGATCGCAGGGCCCTTGCAACTATCCTCATATAGGGTGTTAAAACTAAAAATCTAAAGTCAGTCAGGTCCATAAATATTGGGACATCGACACAATTCTAACATTTTTGGCTCTATACACCACCACAATGGATTTGAAATGAAATGAACAAGAAGTGCTTTAACTGCAGATTGTCAGCTTTAATTTGAGGGTATTTTCATCCAAATTGGGTCAATGGTGTAGGAATGACAACAATTTGCATATGTGCCTCTCACTTGTTAAGGGACCAGAAGTAATGGGACAATTTGCTTCTCAGCTGTTCCATGGCCAAATGTGTGTTATTCCCTCATTATCCCAATTACAATGAGCAGATAAAAGGTGCAGAGTTAATTTCAAGTGTGCTATTTGCATTTGGAACCTGTTGCTGTCAACTCTCAAGATGAAATCCAAAGAGTGGTCACGATCAGTGAAGCAAGCCATCATTAGGCTAAAAAAAACAAAACAAACCCATCAGAGAGATGACCAAAACAACTGTTTGGCACATTCTTAAAAAGGTGAGCTAAGCAACACCAAAAGACCAGGAAGACCTAGGAAAACAACTGTGGTGGTTGACCGAAGATTTTTTTCCCCGGTGAGGAAACACCCTCCACAATAGTTGGCCAGATCAAGAACTCGCTCCAGGAGGTAGGTGTATGTGATATAGAGTCAACAATAAAGAGAAGACTTCAACCGAGTGAATACAGAGGATTCACCACAACATGTAAACCATTGGTGAGCCTCAAAAACAGGAAGGCCAGATTAGAGTTTGCCAAACAACATCTAAAAAAGCCTTCAAAGTTCTGGAACAACCTATGGACAGATGAGACCAAGATCAACTTGTACCCAAGTGATGGGAAGAGAAGAGTACGGAGAAGGAAAGGAACTGCTAATGATCCTAAGCTTACCACCTCATCAGTGAAGCATGGTGGTGGTGTCATGTCATGGCATGGGCATGATGGCTGCCAATGAAACTGCTTCTCTTGTATTTATTGATGATGTGACTGCTGACAAAAGCAGCAGGCTGAATTCTGAAGTGTTTTGGGCAATATTATCTGCTCATATTCAGCAAAATGCTTCAGAACGCATTGGACGGCGCTTCACAGTGCAGATCGACAATGACCCAAAGCATACTGCTAAAGCAACCGAAATATTTTTAATGTTATGCAATGGCCAAGTCAATCACCTGACCTGAATCTGATTGAGCATGTATTTCACTTGCTGAAGACAAAACTGAAGGGAAAATGCCTCAAGAACAAGCAGTAATAGACAGAGCGGGCTTCTGGTTCATGAATTAATCGGCGCTGACCGGGATAAGGACACCAAACAGGTAAGATACCTTCAAGGAGGGAGTTATTGTAGGTAATGCAACGCGTTTCACCACGCATACTTGGCTTCCTCAGGCATCGTGGTGAAACGCATTGCATTACCTACAATAAATCCCTCCTTGAAGGTATCTTACCTGTTTGGTGTCCTTATCCCGGTCAGCGCCAATTAATTCCTGAACCAGAAGCCCGCTCTGTCTATTACTGTTCACATCAGGAAGGCTGCAGATCCCGGATTGTTTATCTACGCAATCTCCATTGTTGTGTATGGGCTACACAACTATGTCTGATGAGCAGTGATCTTTCTCCCCTCCATATTGAAGTGATTTTACTCCACAAGGAGCGCCTCCGCCTCTTTTCTTTTTTTCTCAAGAACAAGCAGGAACTGAAGACAGTTGCAGTAGAGGCCTGGCAGAGCATCACCAGGGATGAAACCCAGCGTCTGTTAAGGTCTATGTGTTCCAGACTTCAGGCTGTAATTGACTGCAAAGGATTTGCAACCAAGTATTAAAATGTGAAAGTTTGATTTATGATTATTATTCTGTCCAATTACTTTTGGGAGGCGCAAATGCAAAATGTTGTAATTCCTACACTGTTCACCTGGTTTGGATGTAAATACCCTCAAATTAAAGCTGACAATCTGCAGTTAAAGCACATATTGTTCGTTGAATTTCAAATCCATTGTGGTTGTGTATAGAGCCAAAAAGTTTAGAATTGTCGATGTTCCAATATTTATGAACCTGACTGTTTATGATCCTTTTAAATATCAGTCTACCTAATATGTCTATATCTAAATCTGCTGATGCCTTAATTGGACATTTACGGGAGTGGACATTGTAAGCAAAGCACAATGGTATAGTGTATAAACACTAGCTATGCAATACAGCCCTTTATATAAAAATAACTTCGGCTCACTATTTGTCACGCCATGTAAAGATAGGTACATATGATACTATGCACCTCCTAATTCTTAGTCCTGGACTGGTGAGAAGGTGAATGTAGAAGGCTCCTTTTCTTGTTGCTCCTGCCCACTGATGTTCTGCAGGCTGTATGGTTCATTCTTCTCCATCCCATTTTGATACTTTGGATAGCTGTGAAAATAAAGTGTAATGGATCTTTTATCATCATGGGTAGAGAAGTGCGTAGGTTGCCTTTTTTAATTTAAAAATGTGTTTTGGAAATTCTCACTGCAAGTTGTCTCTTGGTTCCCTCCATGTTTTGCTTCCCACAGGAGCATTCGATGATATAGATAACACTTTTGCTATTGCAAGTTAACAGCTCTGTGTGATCTTCCACTCAAAGCCATTGGCTTTGGACATGATCTAAATTTTTCTCATGGAGTGGATCGTTTAACAGTTGCTACAAATCCTACATAAAAATAAAACTTTCATTTTAAGCCATGTTCTTCTCCAAATCGGAGGGACCCAAAGTCTTATCAATTAAGAGAGGGTGACAAGGTTTGTGAAGTATTGTCTCCACTTTTTTGTAGTTTGTGGGATAATAAGCTTGCTTCCCTCTACATGCTCCTTGCTTATTTTTGGGTATTTTACTTCAAAGAAGGAGGTTCTGGCTAATTGGCATATAGTTTGAATCATCTAAGAGGTCCTCTGTTTAATATTTTTCCAGGAACATCTTGGTTAATGTTGCTGATTCCTGTTCATATTCTTCTGGGTTAGTACAGTTTCTTTTAGTCTCCTAAACCAAGGCCATAGCACCCATAAGGCAACTGAGGCGTTCGCCTCATGCATGCTGCTGCTAGGGGGCACATCGGCTAAGGATGTGCGGCACAGGGAGTCAAGCACACATTACGCTTGGCAGTGATTCCCAACCAGGGTTCCCCGGCAGGTGTGCCAGGACACTCCAGTGGTAAAGATGACATAAAATGTTGTTGAATTTTCCATCCCAGTCTGTGCACCTGTAACTCACTCATGGCATGGCCAGCAGCGCTGGGAGTGAGTCACAGGCGCACAGGCAGGGTGGAAGAGATGTCTGTGCACACTGCCGGGACAGGATGCTCTGATCCCCATGTATCATCCTCCTCCTGTGAAGCAGCTGTGAACTCTGGTCACTCAGCAGAATGATGGGGCTGGAGGGAAGGAGCAGGGGCGGTGCTGACAGAGCCCTACTCAACTTCAGGTACTGCACTCCAACCCTTCTTTCACACCTCTACACCTCTCTGCTCCCCCTGGACACCCCTCTGTTATCCCGTACACCCCTGTATGCCCCTCTGTTACCCAGGTACACCCCTCTACATCCTTTCTTCTCTCCTATGTACACCCCTATGTCACTTTGTTGGGTGAGGCTGGTGGCATTGTGTGTGGGGAGATGCTGGTGGCATTGTGTGTGGGGGAGGCTGGTGGCATTGTGTGTGGGGAAGACCGGAGGAATATGGGGAAGGCAGGAGGCATTTTGTGTGTTTGTGGGGGGCGAGGCATTTGAGTGCAGCTGGAAACATTGTGTGTTGTGGGAAGGCTGATGGCATTGTGTTTGGAGGAGGCTGGAGGCATTTGTGGGGGAAAAGGGGAGGATAATGCTGTAAAAGTGCAGAGCCGAATATGTTTGTGTTGCAGGTTCTGCCCTGAAGCGTTTTGGCTGGAAGAGATAATCATGATTCTTGGGCCAGATGGGGAAGGAAAGAAAAATGACACTGATCAGTGAATGTCATTTGTGAGAAACATAAAAAAAAAATTATTCAGTAGGCGTGGCCCACGAAAAAAAAATTCTGAAGGGTGCCCTGAGCCCCAATGATGAAGATGGCACAATCTTCTGTTCTTACCTCGGGCATGAAAGGAGCTAGCTACAACTCTGTCCTAAACTGAGCTGTGGGTACATTTAGGAGCCATATAGGGGGTGACAACAAAAAAATAAAATGTAATATTTTCTACCAATCTATTGCTGGTAAATTTTCCATTCGAGGCCTGCAGAGGAGACTTCGATTGTCAGGTCTAAAATTTTTATTTTTGTCTCACTAACCGATGGAGTAAAAATAAGGTGAAGATTGTTATTTGTGGACGTGAGTAAATTATGTAGGGTGTGTTTAAGTAAAACCCAAAATAAAATATTATCTATGTACCAGTACCAGAGCTTGAGAAACTTGTCAAACCTCGAATTGATGAAATCCTCCTCCCATCCTGACATGAAGAGGTTAGAAAATCTTGTGGCCATAGCTGTATTTTCCTGAAAATAAAGATAGCGTATCAGAATAAAATCAATGGATTACAATGAAATTTCAATTTGATCCGGCTGCATGTTTGATTTTACCAGAAATCTACTGGCTGCTTCAATCCCCTGATGATGCCTGTTGCTAGTGAAGAGTGCACTTACATCCATCATTGCCAAAACATATTATGATCTTTATGCTAAATTTTTCAGCATTTTAACGATCTGTTGTCTTTCAGATCGAAGGTAGTTTGCTGCACCAATGGCTAAAGGAACTGGTCAATGTGATGTGACTAGTCAATGAGCCTATGCCTGACACAATGGGACAGCTGGGGTAGGCTGTTGGCATCTTTGTGAATTTTAGGCAAACTGTAAAACACTGGAAGTTTTTTCCTTGTATTTAGTGGGTATTTATGTTCTTTCTCGTTCAGTATTTTTTTTTTCAGGGCACGGTCGCACATTACTTAAAACTCCACACTAAAGGGAATAGTGGGGTCTTTATCCAATTTCTGATGTGTCTAGTTGTCAGATAATTGTCTCATACATTCTTGGTTGCAGTTGTAAGTGTCCTGGATCATGATCGCCCCTCCTTTAGCTGCTGGATGTGTTGTTATATATTTGTTCTGTTGTAAATTCTTGATTTCATTTCTCTCCGCTCTTGTCAGATTGTCCTGTCTTCTTCCATTAACCAAAAGTTTTGTGACGTATTTCTCGACTCCTATATACGTATCGAATTTACTAAGGGATCGCGTGGGGGCAAATTTCAGGCCTTTTGTTAAGCAGGCCATTGTTTGGCAATGATGGATGTAGGTGCACTCTACACTAGCATCAGACATTATCAGGGCATTGAAGAGGTCAGAGGATTTCTGGTAAAATCAAACATGGAGCTAGATCAAGTAGAATTTTTATTGAAATCAATTGATTTTATTATTTTTATTTTCAGGGAGATTTTTATTTAAAACATACCGGTACCAATGGGCACAAGCTTCGCGCCCAGCTTTGCTAACCTTTTATCAGCATGGGAGCAGCATTTCATCACTCTGAGGCTTGGTGAGGGTCTTGTGCTCTGGTACCTGTACATAGTTGACTAGGGCTACAACAGTTAATTAATCACAGCGCAATTTCGACAATTTCAGTCATCGATTCTTATTGATAACGTTGATTAAGCAAAAAGTGAGGAAGAAATGACAAAATGCTGGCTCACAATCCTCCATAGCAGTCTGCAAGGATGGCTCAAGAAGGAGTCTGCGCATGTAGAGGGAAGCAAGCCGATTATCCCATTTAATAAGGACTAAAAAAGAAAGTGGAGTCTGTACTTCACAAACATTGTCACCCTCTCTTAAAGGAGAAGACTTTCACGCCGGAAGCACGCCGCAAATACTAGAGACCTCTGGCGCAAAGCGAAGGTCGGGTTGAAATGACCGTACTGACCCCAGAAGGAAGCCAGAGGAAGTTAGATGGATGGACCTGACGAGTGCATACTTGAAACACGTTGTCCGTGTACATCACATAGTTCATAAGGTTGAAAAAAAACGAGTCCATCAAGTTTAACATATAATAACCCTAATGAGTCCCTACTGAGTTGATCCAGAGGAAGGCAAAAAACCCTCATACTAGAGGTAAAATTTCCTTCCAGACTCCAAATATGGCAGTCAGAATAAATCCCTGGATCAACATTCTGTCCCTATAAATCTAGTATACATAACATAGCGATGTTGTTGTTCTCCAAAAATGCATCAAGACCCCTTTTGAACTCTTTTACAGAGTTCACCATGACCACCTCTTCTGGCAGAGAATTCCACAGTCTCACTGCTCTTACAGTCCTGGGTATAAATAGATCATGGGAGAGATCTCTGTATTGTCCCCTGATATACTTATAGTTATTAGGTCTCCCCTAAGCTTTTTTTCTAAACAAAATAACCCTAATACTGATAATCTTTCTGGTTACTGTAGTCCTCCCATTCCCCGTATTACCCTGATTGCCAGTCTTTGAACCCTCTCCAGCTCCACTATATCTTTCTTGCAGACTGGTGCCCAGTACTGTACACAGTATTCTATGTGTGGTCTGACTAGTGATTTGTATATGCACCCCATGATTTTATTTGCCTTGGCAGCAGCTGCCCCACATCAATAAATACCTTTTAATATTTTCTGCTCATGTCCGTCCACACTGTTAATTTTTATATATCTCACTCCCTGGGAGTGCCTGCATTTAGAGTGCTTTTTTACATTTCCCCCCACCCCTGATTCCCTTTCCACATGTTAAGGCTCTACCGATGGTGGTATTCTGGAAACCTTGAAGAGGGAGTTTTATGTAAGAAATGATAAAGGAGAGGATCAGGAGAGTCAACTCTTGGCTGTTGCCCAGTATACAACTCACTTGTGCCTACTGAGCGCTCATGTGACTGTGGCTTATGAATATTTAAATCTAGCTGGTGGGCCAGCCTCAAAGCACAAGTCAGCGCTGGAAGAGAGGGACCTTCGGAGGAGCGGGGCTCTGGACTGCAGATAGGTATAGCAGTCATAGACCCCACATCGGTCTCCTGTTCACCCGCACTATAACACCGGTGTATTTGGTAATAGTGCGTGTGACCGTTTTCCTTTTAAGCATTCTTCTGGCTTTAGGTCCCGATAATGTTTGCACCTTTGTGACCCTGTCAGACCCATTAGTTACAGAGTTACTGGGCACCTTTGTTCAAGAATTCTGTCAACTATATAGTAAACCCTGTTAAATCTGGTGCTGACATCTTGGAGATGAGTAAATCGGAGCTTCATCTGCTGCTTCTTCAACTTGATAACGCTAGTTTTCTTTTTCTAAAGTGTTCAACTAGTCTTCTAGCAGCACTGACAGCTCTTTCAATACTTGATTTCAATGCACCATTGCATCAGATACTGGACTATCCATGCTTCTCCAAGATGTTCCCTTTGCTGGTCCATATGTCTGCAGTGAAGGCAATTTTGCTCTTATTAGAGCTAATGGTATCCTTACATTTTGAAAAGCCTCCTCGTACTTCCTCTCCATTAGTTTGGTGAAATATGTTCTGGAAGGAAGACCGTGTTTCTGAATGCATTGTCTTGACTAACTAATGTCAATGACTAACATGTTTAAGATCAAATCTGTTAGAACCGAAACTGGTTGTGGCATACATGGGGGATTTAGATGCACAGATTTACTAAAGGAGCGTTTGTAATAAAATAATTAAAAGGTAATATATTTGTATTATGCAAAAAGCCAGAAAGAGCTGTTTATCTGCATAATACTAATAATAATTTATCCTTATTAACTTACTGGGATATTCCTCTGTCAAGCCAACATATTTCTATTTTCATGTGCTCATTCGTCACCGTAGTGCTTGTCATGTAAGCTATGCTTTGCACACTTTGAAGATGACTACCTTGTTTGAAGGATGTGTGTTCGTGACTCCTTAACTTGTTTTAAGATGGATACAGGACATATTTCTTTAATTACAAGAATAAAAACCTTTTATTATTTTGCATTTTATCCAAATCCATCGTACCAATAATTGGCTAATCGATTTTACTTATAGTGTTGCACCCCTATAGATGACTTTTTATTTTATTTGCGATGGACTCACACACCCTACATGATTTTATCATGTCCACGAATAACAACGATCTTAGCCTTATTTTTATTCCATTGGTGAGACCAAAATAAAATTTTTAGGCCTGACAATAGAAGCCACCTCTGCAGGCCTCGAAAGTAAAACTTACCAGAAATATATTACTAGGAATAGTAACATTTTATTCTCTAGTTGTCACACCCCCTTGAAGGCTCCTAAATGTATCCACAGCTCAGTCAAGGAGACTAAAAAGAAACTGTACTAACCCAGAAGAATATGAACAGGAATTGGCAATGTTAACAAAGATGTTCCTGGAAAAAGATTACCCAAATGACCTCTTAGATGAATTCAAACTAAAAATAAGGCTATTAGACAGAACTTCCGTTTTTGAAGAAAGATCTCCAAAAATGGCATGTAGAGGGAAGCAAGCTGATTATCCCATTTAATAAGGACTACAAAAAAAGTGGAGACAATACTTCACAAACATTGTCACCCTCTCTTAAATAAGACTTTGGGTCCGTCCCTTCCCAGGAGACCACCCGTGGTGTATACACGAGCCCCGATTTTGGCACAAAAAAGAGGAACATGGCTGAAAGGGAATGTTTTTTTTTTTTTCGATGTAGGATTTGTAGCAACTGTAAAACAACCCACTCCCAGAGAAAAGTTAAGTGTTATCTATTTTAGCCAAAGTGTTATCTAGATCATCGAATGCTCCTATGGGAAGCAATACTTCGGGGGAACCAAGAGACAACTTAAAGTGAGAATTTCCAAACACAGGCAACCTGAAATATCCCCTCTCTATGCCCTTCTCTGCCTATGATGATAAAGATCAATCACACTTAATTTACATAGTTTTCAAAAGTGTCAAAATGGGATGAGAAGAGTGAACCATACAGCCTCCATGTCTTGAGCAGAGAGAAGAAAAATATTTGAATTTGACAAGAGAATTAAACTGAGAGGCCTTAATGCTGGATTATAACTTTTTGGGTTTCTGTGACCATCTCCCATACCCTCCATTTATTACCCAATATTTTTTGATACATTTAATCCCTTAGGGACTCAGCCCATTTTCACCTTAAAGAAGATATCCCATGCAGCAAAGAAAAAAAAAAAACCTAGCCATTCCATAGTATATTCACCTACCACCTTTCTGACATGTTTGTGATTTTTTTTCCGCCCCCCCATTCACCGGCTATTCAGCTCATAAATTGCAGTTACTTCCTGGTTATGGTGGCTATGCCTGTGATCTCAAACACTACATTTCCCTGCATGCACTGCTCACATTTCCTGCTCTCGGCTGCCTGAGCAGAGAACTTGTTACCTCCCCTAACTTATGTTAGTCACTCCCACATAACACTGAGCTCCAATCATAGCCCTATACAGCAGGGTGACCACGAGGAAACAAAATGTAATCTCAGTGTTCAGAGAGAGGGACCCTGGAGTGGAAGCTGCAGTTTTACACTGTAAAATCCCTCCCTCCCCCTCCTCCTCTCAATGAAACAGCTTTACAGTGGCACAATCACCTCCACCCTCCTCTGCCCTGCACTCCTCTCTCCCCAGTGCTCAGTGTGACAATTCTACTCTCCCTCCCCTCCATTCTCAGTGTTACAGCCCTACGCTGGCAGCTCCCTTCCCTCCCCCCTCTCCTCCGTTATCAGTGTAAAAACATAAGCAAGGAGAGGGGAGAGAACTATTATCTGAATCAGCCGGCATATAGGCAGTGCTGCTCAGCCAATCACTGCAGAACAGAGGGAGGACAGTGTGAATATTCATCAGATGGGAGGGGCTAAGGCCGAGCACAGGATCTCTCTGCAGCACAGGGGTTTTCTGGGTAATTGTCACGTCACGGCCCCGGGATGCTGCTGATAACAGCCTGAATAGGGGGTCGAAAGTCATGAAAACCTGGAACAGCTGAATTTCCTGTCAGACAGAAGAATGCAGATAAAGCTGGTTTCTAAGCAGCATTGGTAATGGAAGTGATTTACAAACCTATATAACTTTACCTTCTGCACTAGAAGCTGAACAATTGTTTACTGTGAAACTTGTCCTTTAAGTACTCAGCCCTTTTTTGCAATTCTGACCACTGTCACTTTATGCATTAATAACTCTGGGATGTTTTTACCTTTTATTCTGATTCCAAGAGTTTTTTCGTGACATATTCTACTTTAACCCCTTAAGGACTCAGGGTTTTTCCGTTTTTGCACTTTCGTTTTTTCCTCCTTACCTTTTAAAAATCCATATTATGGCTTATTTTTTGCGTCGCCAATTCTACTTTGCAGTGACATTAGTCATTTTACCCAAAAATGCACGGCGAAACGGAAAAAAAAATCATTGTGCGACAAAATCGAAAAAAAAACACCATTTTGTAACTTTTGGGGGCTTCCGTTTCTACGCAGTGCATATTTCGGTAAAAATTACACCTTATCATTATTCTGTAGGTCCATACGGTTAAAATGATACCCTACTTTTATAGGTTTGATTTTGTCGCACTTCTGGAAAAAATTATAACTACATGCAGGAAAATTTATACGTTTAAAAATGTCATCTTCTGACCCCTATAACTTTTCTATTTTTCCACATACAGGGCGATATGAGGACTCATTTTTTGCGCCGTGATCTGAAGTTTTTATCGGTATGATTTTAGTTTTGATCGGACTTTTTGATCACTTTTTATTAATTTTTTAATGGTATAAAAAGTGACCAAAATACGCTTTTTTGGACTTTGGAATTTTTTTGCGCGTACGCCATTGACCCTGTGGTTTAATTAATGATATATTTTTATAGTTCGGACATTTACACACGCGGCGATACCATATATGTTTATTTTTATTTACACTGTTTTATTTTTTTTATGGGAAAAGGGGGGTGATTCAAACTTTTATTAGGGAAGGGGTTAAATGACCTTTATTAACACTTTTTTTTTACTTTTTTTTTTACAGTGATATAGGTCCCATAGGGACCTATAACACTGCACACACTGATCTTTTACACAGATCACAGGCGTGTATTAACACGCCTGTGATCAGTGTTATCGGCACTTGACTGCTCCTGCCTGGATCTCAGGCACGGAGCAGTCATTCGCCGATCGGACACCGAGGAGGCAGGTAAGGGCCCTCCCGGTGTCCGGTCAGCTGTTCGGGACGCCGCGATTTCACCGCGGCGGTCCCGAACAGCCCGACTGAGCAGCCGGGTCACTTTCACTTTAGAAGCGGCGGTCAGCTTTGACCGCCGCTTCTAAAGGGTTAATACCGCACATCGCCGCGATCGGCGATGTGTGGTATTAGCCACGGGTCCCGGCCGTTGATGAGCGCCGGGACCGACGCGATATGATGCGGGATCGTGGCGCGATCCCGCTTCATATCGCGGGAGCCGGCGCAGGACGTAAATATACGTCCTGCGTCGTTAAGGGGTTAACATAGTGGTTATAGTGACATATTCGTCGATACGTGCATCCTTTCTTGGTGAAAAATCCCCAAATGTCATGAAAGTTTTGTAAATTAGCATTTTTCGAACTTTGAAGTTGAACATCGCTTGTAAGGAAAATTGACATTCCAAATAAATTATATATTGATTCATAAATACAATGTCTACTTTATTTTGGCATCATAAAGTTGACATGTTTTTACTTTTTGAAGACCTTAGAGGGCTTCAAAGTATAGCAGCAATTTTCAAAATTTTCACAAAAAATTCTAAATCTGAATTTTTCAGGGACCAGTTACGTTTGAAGTGCATTTGAGGGGCCTTTCTGTGAGAAATACCCCAAAAATTACCCAATTATAGAAACTGCACCCTTCAAAGTATTCAAAAGGACATACAGAAAGTTTAACCCTTTAGGTGTTTCACAGGAACAGCAGAGGAGAAAAATCAAAATCTAAATTTTTTACACTAACATGTTCATGTAGCCCAATTTTTATAAGGGTTATAAGGAGGGAAAAGCCCTGCAAAATTTGTAGCCCAATTTCTCTCTAGTAAGGAAATACCTCATATGTTGACGTAAAGTGCTTTGCAGGCGCACAACATGGCTCAAGAGGGAAAGAGCAACTGTGAGATTTTGGAGGGTGAATTTTGCTGAAATGTTTTTTTTTGGGGTGGGGGGGGGGGGGCGGGGGGGCGGCATGTGTTGCATTTAGGAATCCCCATGGTGCCAGAACAGCAAAAAAAAAAAAAACACGGCACACTATTTTGGAAACTCCACCCCTCAAGGAACGTAACAGCGAGCCTTAACCCCTTAAGGACCGGAGGTTTTTCCGTTTTTGCATTTTCGTTTTTTGCTCCTTGCCTTTAAAAAATCATAACTCTTTCAAATTTACACCTAAAAATCCATATGATGGCTTATTTTTTGAGCCACCAATTCTACTTTGTAATGACGTCAGTCATTTTGCCCAAAAATCTATGGTGAAGCGGGAAAAAAAATCATTGTGCGACAAAATTGAAAAAAAAACGGTGTTTTGTAACTTTTGGGGGCTTCCGTTTCTACTTAGTACATTTTTCGGTAAAAATGACACCTGATATGTATTCTGTAGGTCCATACGATTAAAATGATACCCTACTTATATAGGTTTGATTTTGTCGGACTTCTGGAAAAAATCATAACTACATGCAGGAAAATTAATACGTTTAAAATTGTCATCTTCTGACCCCTATAACTTTTTTATTTTTCCGTGTATGGGGCGGTATGAGCGCTCATTTTTTGCGCCGTGATCTGAAGTTTTTAACGGTACCATTTTTGCATTGATAGGACTTATATATGATTAAATGATATAAAAAGTGACCAAAAATGCACTATTTTGGACTTTGGAATTTTTTTGCGCGCACGCCATTGACCGAGCGGTTTAATTAAAGATATATTTTTATAATTCGGACATTTGATACCACATATGTTTATTTTTATTTTTATTTACACTGTGTTTTTTTTTTTATTGGAAAAGGGGGGTGATTCAAACTTTTAATAGGGGAGGAGTTAAATGATCTTTATTCACTTTTTTTTTTCACTTTTTTTTTTGCAGTGTTATAGGTCCCATAGGGACCTATAACACTGCACACACTGATCTTCTATGTTGATCACTGGTTTCTCATAAGAAACCAGTGATCAACGATTCTGCCGGATGACTGCTCATGCCTGGATCTCAGGCACTGAGCAGTCATTCGGCGATCGGACAGCGAGGAGGCAGGAAGGGGCCCTCCCGCTGTCCTGTCAGCTGTTCGGGATGCCGCGATTAGCCGCGGCTATCCCGAACAGCCCGACTGAGCTAGTCGGGAACTTTCACTTTTAGCCGCGCGGCTCAGCTTTGAGAGCGCGGCTAAAGGGTTAATAGCGCGCGGCGCCGCGATCGGCGCTGCGCGCTATTAGAGGCGGGTCCCGGCTTCACTATGACGCCGGGCCCGCCATGATATGCGTTATATCAGAAGAGCAGGACCAAGGACGTACCGGTACGTCCTTGGTCCTTAAGGGGTTAACACCTCACAGGTGTTTGACAGGTTTGCGTTGAATTTGGAAGTGAAAATGAAAAATGTGATTAACACTAAAATGATGGTGTTACTCCAAATTTTTCATTTTCAAATGGTGTAGTAGGAGAAAATGGACCACAAAATTTGAAGCCCAATTCCGTCAGAGTAAGGAAATACCCCATATGTGGACGTAAAGTGCTCTGCTGGTGCACTAAAGGTTTCAGAACAGAAGGAGCACCATTGGGCTTTTGGAGAGAGAATTTGTTTGGAATGGAAATTTAGGGCCATGTGCGTTTACGAAGCCCCCATGGTGCAGAACAGTGGACCCCCACATGTGACCCTATTTTGGAAACTACACCCCTCACGGAATGTAATAAGGGGTGCAGTGAGCATTTACACCCCACTGGCGTTGACCGATCTTTGGAACAGTGGGCTGTGCAAATGAAAAATTTTATTTTTCATTTTCATGGACCACTGTTAAAAAAAAATTCTGTCTGACACCTGTGGGGCATAAATGCTCACTGTACCCCTAATTACATTCCGTGAGGAGTGTAGTTTCCAAAATGGGGTCACGTGGGGGGGACCACTGTTCTGGCACCATAGGGGCCAAATTCTCTCTCC
Source organism: Hyla sarda (assembly GCF_029499605.1). Classification (NCBI taxonomy): domain Eukaryota; kingdom Metazoa; phylum Chordata; class Amphibia; order Anura; family Hylidae; genus Hyla; species Hyla sarda. The sequence goes on along the minus strand of NC_079196.1, from coordinate 131,542,931 downwards.
AAAAGCGCAATGGCACTCCTCTTCTGAGCCCTGTAGTGCACTCGCAGAGCACTTTACATCCACATATGGGGTATTTATATACTCGAAGAAATGGTGTTACAATTTTTTTCTTTTTCTCTTGCCCCTTTTGAAAATAAAATTTTGGGATAACACAAGCATTATAGTGAAAAAAAATCACATTTTAAATTTTCACGTCCAGTTTTAATGAAAAATGTTCAAACACCTGTGGGGTGTTAAGGCTCACTATACCCCTTGTTACGTTCTGTGAGGGGTGTAGTTTCCAAAATGCAGTCACATGTGGCTGTTTTTTTTTTTTACCTCTTGTAAAAATGAAAAGTATGGGACGACACCAGCATGTTAGTGTCAAAATTTTTATTTTTTTACACTAGCATCCTGGTGTAGACCCCAACTTTTCCTTTTCATAAGGGATAAAAAATTTTAACGCATTTTCTCCTGAGTATGGAAATACCCCATATGTGGTCCTAAACTGTTGCCTTGAAATAAGACAGGGCTCTGAAGTGAGAGAGTGCCATGCGCATTTGAGGCCTAAATTAGGGATTTGCACAGGGGGTGGACCCGGGTGCAAGCATTAGTATTGCCTCCGACACCACAAATACCCTACAACAGCTTTTCCCAAACAGGGTGCCTCAAGCTGTTGCAAAACTCCTAGCATGCCTGGACATTCAATGGCTGTCCATCAATGCTGGGAGTTGTTTTGCAACAGCCAGAGGCTCCTTTTTGGAAACTCTGCTGTACGAGGAGTTTTTAATATTTATGGGGTGGGGGGGTCTGTGTAAGGGTGCATGTATATGTAGTGTTTTACCCCTTATTTTGTGTAGTGTAGTGTTTTTAAAGTACATTCACACGGGTAGGGGTTCACAGGGAGTTTCCAGCTGGAAGTTTGAGCTGCAGTGGAAAATTTGCTGAAGCTCAAACTTGCAGCAGGAAACTCACTTTAAACCCCTGCCTGTGTCTCAGCATGGACTGACAAACCGTGCATGCTGGGAGTTGTAGTTTTGCCACAGCTGGAGGCACACTGGTGAGGAAACACAGAGTTGTGAAACAGACAAACTCAGTGCTTCCCCACCAGTGTGCCGCCAGCTGTTACAAAACTACAACTCCCAGCATGCACGGTGTGTCAATGCATGCTTGGAGTTGTAGTTATGCAACAGCTGGAGGCACGCAACTACAACTCCCAGCATGCCGATACAGTAATTTGCTGTTCGTGCATGCTGTGAGTTGTAGTTATGCAACATCTGCACAGTGATCTCCAAACTGTGGCCCTCCAGATGTTGCAAAACTACAAATCCCAGCATGCCCAGACAGCAAATGGATGTGTGGGCATGCTGGGACTTGAAGTTTTGCCATATCAGAAGGGCCACAGCTTAGAGACTCTAAACTGTGGTTCTCCAGGCCACTTACCCAGATCACTGCCGACATAGTTCTGTGCAGTTGTTGCCATGACATCAGGATCACCAGCGGATGACGGATGACATCGCCATCTGGATCGGGTGAACTGCACCGTTCCCCCGCTCTGCGCGGGTACCCATGGGTGGGCAGAGCGGGGGAACTGAACTTTAACCCCCTTCCCCCCTTCTGTGATTGGCCGGTCGCTTCTGACCGATTAATTGCAGGGATAGGAGGGGTGGCACCCCTGCCACCTCACTCCTATCCCTTCAGGGGGACCGGGGCTGTGTCTGACAGCCCCTATCCCCCTTATTTTCTGGGTCACTGGAGACCTGTATGACCCGAAATCGCCGCAAATAGCTGGTCTGAATTGACTAGCAATTTGCAGCGATCGCCAATATGGGAGGTCCTCAGGTATATCATAATCTACTGTAAAACAGTAGATAATGAAATATAGTGCTTGCCTGATGCAAGCACTATATATCATCTACTGAAGTTGCTCCCATGAAACTGTATTTCTATAATTGAAGTTGCTCCTAGTAAACTGCACTTGTATAACTGTGAGCCTATACTTACTATGATTTCTCTGCCAGTCTCATTCTCATTTTGCTCACTGCCCAAGGGTAGATAGCATGTCTCATATTGCATCACTCTTCAACTACGTCCGTTTACCATCTATCCTTTTTAGTACCGTAATTGTTGCCATCTTCTGGCCACCTCGTAAAGCTTCTTTGCAGTATGTAATATGGATCTCTGCTGCCACCTACTGACCATTCTTATAATAGCGGTCATTTCTGGATGCTGAACTTTTGCATAATTTCAGAGATACAGATACAGCATTTTCAACACTGTTTAAATGTGCTTTGTATAGTGATATTTATCTTCTTATTTTATTAATTACCTTGGATTTTAGCGTTATATGTTAACAGGTTAAAACGTGTGCAAAAAGTCAGATGAATGAGAAAATGCTGTCACCCGGAAGTGTTTACTATGACATGTGTAAATGTTATTGTGGTTGGTAAGTTATTTATGCCTGACGAAGATCCTAGTTCAGGATCGAAACGCGTTGCCAACATAAAATAAAAGTTGTTCAGTACCTCTCCTGGAGCGAGCGCTTCATCTAGGGAAGCAAGTTTCCATACCCTTCCGATTTTCATTTTGACCTTAAGGACCAGGCCAATTTTATTTTTGTATTTTCGTTTTTTTCCTCCTAACCTTCTAAAAATCATAACTTTTATATTTTCATCCACAGACTAGTATGAGGGCTTGTTTTTTGTGCAACCAGTTGTCCTTTGCAATGACATCACTCATTTTACCATAAAATGTGCGCAACCAAAAAAATATTGTTTGTGTGGGGAAATTAAAAAGAAAACCGCAATTTTGCTAATTTTGGAAGGTTTTGTTTTCATGCCGTACAATTTATGGTGAAAATTATGTGTACTTTATTCTGTGGGTCAATGTAATTAAAATGATACCCATGATTACATACTTTTCTATAATTGTTGCGCTTAAAAAAAAAAAATTTAAATTGCAAACTTTTTAACAAAATTGGTTAGTTTAAAATCCTTCTATTTTGACGACCTATAACTTTTTAATTTTTCCGTATAAGCGGCTGTATGAGGGCTCAGTTTTTTGCGCCATGATCTGTCCTTGGTCGTTTTATTCATACCATATTTGTGTATATAACATTATTCATATTTTTTTTTATATATAAAATGTGACAAAAAGCTGCAATTTTGGATTTTTTTTTTTTTACGTTCATGCGGTTCACTGTACGGGATCATTAACATTATATTTTAATAGTTCGAACATTTACGCACATTTACGTCGATACCAAGTATATTTATAAATTTTTTTTTTACACTTTTTGGGGGTAAACTGGGAAAAGGGGCATTTTATATTTTTATTGGGGAAGGGGATTTTTCACTTTTCTTCTTTTTTTTTTACTTCTTTTTTTTTACACTTTTTATGTCCCCATAGGGGACTGTTTATAGCACTCATTTGATTGCTAATAGTGTTTAGTGTTATGCAAAGGGCGATCTTCTGCTCTTGTCTGCTGGAAGGCAGATCAGTGGAGAAGACGCCCGGAAGGTGGTGGAAGCAGGTGAGGGGACTTCTGTCCGCCATGTTAGCTGATCCGATCCCCGCGGCCGTGCCGCTGGTGATCAGATCAGCATAATATGTAGCCACCCTACCGCAGATGCCGTGATCTGTATTGTACATGGCATCTAAGCGGTTAATGGCAGAAATCTGCGCGATCGCGGTTGTTGGACATTACTGGTGGGTCCTTGGCTGTATCAGCATCCGGGACCTGCTGCACATGTCCCGAGCATCGCTCCGATGTACTGCTGCATCAGGACGTACATTTATGTCCTTGGTCGTTAAGGGTTAGAAATTTTCTCATTTTCGTTATTTTTATTTTTTTATATTATTACTATTTTTATATTTGTTTTGAGTTTTCTTTTGCTTACTATAATTTCGTTTTATCTTCATGTATATTTTTTCTGTATTTTTTCACTTTACACATTTTATTTTTATTCTCGTTTTTTTTTCATTTATTCTTTACCAATTTTTAGAATATTTTCATTTTTATACATTCTATTTTATTTCCTTTTATTTTATGTTTCTTCATTCTCTTCCTTATTTTCCTATGCAATTTTTTTTTTTTTGTTCAACATCATCCACTGTATTCTAGATGGGTATTACATCTTTCAGCCATCATCCTGCAAATATGTAATCCGTAATCACTACACTTTATTGCAATTTCAGCATTTACTAATACCCTTCACCTCCATACAGCCAGTTTACACATACTGATTGTTTTCCTACCTAGCATTTTCCTTTGTGGACACTCATTTTATTGCACTGTAAAATATAGTTTTTTATGCATTGAAGGCATGCATGGGATTTTTTAACCCCTTAAAGGGGTACTCCGGTCCTAGACATCTTATCCCCTATCCAAAGTATAGGGCATAAGATGTGTGATTGCAGCCGCCATGCCCCCTTCCATAGACATGCATTGAGAGAGTGGAGCCCAGAGGTCACGATACTCTGGTCTTTGTATTGTGAGTCATCAGACACAGAGCGATCTTCGCTCCATGAGGCTGATGACAAGTGGGTGCAGCAGGGAGATCACGGGGGTCCCTAGCGGCGGGACCCCCACGATTAGACATCTTATACCCTATCCTTTGGATAAGGGATAAGATGTCTAGGGCCGGAGTACCTTTAAGATAAATCTGACTTGTCACTTTATCCATTAATAACCCAGAGATGGATGAAAAGTTCTTTTATTTGCAACGCGTTTCGATCCCGAACCGGGATCTTCGTCAGGCATACAATACAATAAAATAAGGTTACATTTATAGTGTTAGAAAATTGATGACCACTTCCGGGGAACCGGAAAATGACGTGTCGTTGCTACGTGTCATTCTGATAAACATGACACTGGTGAAGTATTTGTTCAGTCAAATCCATAAAAATATATAAAAATACCAATTAGGGATATAAATGATAAAATAGTGAAAGTATTACAATAAATTTAATAAAATATAAGAACTTAAAAGAATGAATGAAAAGCAGTACCTAAGTGTGACCATTAGGTGGCAATGTTGTAGTACGTAAATGTACAAGGGAACCAATACCTAAAAACCACCACTGGGTGGCGGTGTTGTAGAGGGGGAATAACCATTTTATGGTGTAGTTGCTCAAAAGCTACCACTAGATGGCAATGTGGCCCTGATGTTATAAAGTGATGGATGTCATAGCAACCACCCGGAGAAGAGTGTGTGGGAAGACAACTACTCGGTAAGTGGAAACAGAAAGATCTTTTTTGTCATCACCTTTTTCTCTCAAAGATGATTGTAATAATTTATTTGATTATTTATTTGTTGAGTCTTCTGTAGGGATTTGTTTGTTTATTGTTATTTGATTGGTTAGAGGATGACTTCAGAGGTTTATTGTTTTTGATTGGTTAGAGGATGACTTCCGATAGTTCATTAAGGCCATCGGGAATTAAAGTTCCCATTCTGTAGATCCAGTATACTTCTTTTCTTTTCAGTTGTTCGAACCTGTTGGAAGCATTGTGTGGTATTATTTCCAGGGGGGTAATTTTGATGGGATTAATTATATCTGGATGAAATAGAGCACAATGTTTGGAAACCCCATGTAACATAAATTTATTTTTGATGTTGTGTCGGTGTTTATTTAGTCTGTTATGAAGCGGTTGTGTGGTTCTCCCGACATATTGAAGTGAGCATGTACATTCTATAACGTATATCACATAGTCGGACTGACATGTGAGGTGGTTTTTTATAGTAAATCTTTCTCCCGTTTTTTTTTAGATGATTTGGGTGAGGCCATGTGTAATTTCTCCGCAACATCTACAATTTTTTCTGTAACATTTGTAACTCCCCGATTTTAGAGCATGGTTTACAGCTTTTTCGTCGGTTTGGAGACGGTGTTGGCGTAGCTGACTTGGGGCTAATAAACTCTTCAAATTCGGAGCTCTCCGGAAGGTCAGCTGTGGGTTAGCAGGTAAATGTTGTTGAAGATATTTGTCTTGTTGCAAGATGTGCCAATGTGACCTTAAAATGTTTTTTATAGACGGTATATTTTTGTTAAACGTTGTGATAAAATTCATAGAGAATTTGTTGTCCGTTTTTTCAGCATTGGTTTTTGGTTTTGGTGCTAGGCAACTTCTTTGATCCAGGTTCCTGGCTTTCTCAAATGCGGTTTGGATGATATGTTCCGGGTATTTTTTTGATCTAAAACGTTTGTTTAAAATGCGGGATTGGGTTAAAAAATCACTGTCTCTTGTGCAGTTTTTTCTTATTCTCCGAAATTGGCTAAAAGGGATGTTATGGATCCATTTTTTATAATGTCCGCTATGGAAATCCAAATAGCTATTCACATCGACAGATTTAAAATAAGTAGATGTAAAAATGTTATTAAAAACGTCATGTGAAATACATAGATCTAAAAATGTAATCGTAGTAAAATCTGATTCCATTGTAAAAGAGATACCCCAATCATTACTGTTTAGTGTTTCCAAAAGAAGAGATTCTGATCCAGCTTGTCCGTCCCATATAAAAAACAGGTCATCAATAAAACGGCGATAAAATCTAATATGCGGTGATAAAATGGGGTTCTCCCAGATAAATGAATTTTCAAAATCACCCATAAATAAATTTGCGAATGAAGGTGCCACTTTCGCGCCCATCGCTGTACCGGTTTCCTGGTGATAAATATTTCCGTTGTATAAAAAATAATTGTTCTGTAAAATGAAGCTCAGGCTGTTAATTAAAAATTCTCTGTGTGCAGTGGATAGAGTGGCGTCGTGTTCAAGGTATTTTTTAACGCATTGGATCCCTTTATCATGGTTGATGTTACTGTAAAGTGCTTGTACGTCACAGGTAATAAATTTCCAACCTGGTCTCCATTTGATATCTAAAAGAAGTTCGATCAAATGTGATGAGTCACGGAGATAACTCTGTAAATTGAGGACATGTTCCTGTAAATACAAATCTATGTAGTGGGCTAAATTACTTGTCGCTGATGCTGTACAGGAGACAATGGGACGGCCTGGGTTTTTTTTTGTGTCTTTATGGATTTTGGGTAAGAAGTAAAAATAAGGTTTATTTCCATTTTTTATTGTAATATAGTTATGTTCATTTTTAGTCAGAATGCCTTGTTTATAGGCATCATTAATCAGATTATGAAGATCTGCTTCCATTTTTTTAAAAGGATCATTTCTGATGGTACTGTAGTATAGTGTATTGGATAAAATATTGTTAGCTTCTTCCTCATAGAAGTCCAGATCCATAATTACCAGGCCCCCACCCTTGTCAGCAGGACGTAGTACAATATTTTTATTGTTCTGGAGAGCCTTTAGTGCTTGTTGTTCATTTTTAGTAATGTTATGTTTCTTTTTTGATTGTTGAAGTATTTTGTCCTTAAAATCAGATAAAACCAAGTCTGAGAATACTTCAATATGAGAACCCTGTTTGTAGAAGGGATAAAAAGTGGAGGGTGGTTTAACGGGTTGATGTCTTGTTATTGCGGCTGGTGATATTTCTCCCTGGGCTTCCATTTCACCTGGTTGTGGATCCTGCTCCAGGGTAATGGTATTCCTCGGGGTATCTTGATATTTGGAATTTTGTATAGTGAAAAATCTTTGTAGGGTTAATTTCCTTATAAATTTATTAAAATCCAAAAATAGCTGGAAATGGTTTACAGTGCTGGTCGGACAGAATGATAATCCCTTTTGTAACAGACTTGTCTCATGGTCATTGAGAGTATGTCTAGATATGTTGTATATATAGACCGACTTTGGATTTTTTTGTGTAAATAGTGAGTTTTCTATATCTTGATTGGTTTTTTTCATTTTTTGGGGAGAGTTGATATTTGTTACTGAATTCCTCTTTTTCCTTTTTTGGCCCCCTCTGTTTCCTCGGGCTCTTCTTTTTTTCTTTTTTGGCTCCTTGGATAGAAGAATTGAGTGATGGTACGATTTGTCTTGGGGCGAGCCCCTAAAAAAAGAGGATCTGCAGAAGACATGAGTGGATGTGCTATAGAAGGGGTGGGATTGACAAATGGAACTGTAAAGGTATGATTGTCAGTGTTGTCAATCGCTGTAATATTGTTGTCGCTACTAGCATCCTGTGATGTGTTGGATGAAGTGTCAAGCGGAACAGGGGTGAAGGATCTAATTGGTGTAGGACAGACCGAGAGATCTAGCAAATTGATAAGGTCACTATTGATGGAGGTGATGGGGGGACCTGCAGGTGGTGGAGAGGGGGAAAGTTGAAGAAAGGAGTTGGAAAGATCCGTTCTGGTTATGCAATGATTCATGATGGTTTTGCTGGCTTGTAGAAAAAGGCTCCTGGGGGTTCGCGGAGTGACAGCTGATGACATGGTGGTGGAATGTCCTTGTTCTATGACAGCCTTGCCGGGGGATGAACATACGTTACTCAAAGTGCTCCGGATAGGGGGGTCGAGGAGTGAATTGGTTGGTGGTGTGGATCTGACCACAAAATGATTCGGTTGGACCGGAGGTAAAGTGGGTTTGACAGAAGTATTGTGTATTGGTTTGATGTCCCCCGATGCTGGTTTATTGGTGTTGTTTCGGGAATATTTATATTTGCTGTTAGTGAAATGTCGTGAATTTCTCTTATGGTTGCCAGGGGTAACTGAATGGAGTTGTGTTTTGTGGTGTGGCGATTGATGATGTGGTATGGAGGGGTTATTATTATTAATGGATATGGTGGAGCTCCGGGTATTGTGATTATTATTATTGATATTGTTATAGTTGTTATTTTTGTTTTGTTTGTTTTTGTGCCAAGACCACGGGTCCCCTGAGTTGTAGTCAGTGCGGTCCCTATTATATTTATTTGCTTTTTTTTCTATTAATTCCGTTTCTAATTTTATAAGTCGGTTGGATATATTGCGATTAATTTTATCGAAGTCGTGAAATGTTGAAAACGGTTTAAGTTCATTTTGTAGACATGTTATTTCAGTGTTCAGTAATGTGCAACGTGAAATACGTTTATCACAAATATTTCTTAATAAAATAAAGGAACATTTATCTAATAACTCATGCCAATTTTTTACATATTCATTATCATCATGAAAGGAGGGATTAAAGGTCAGTCTTAGACCCCGTGGGGTAATTTTCTCTTTGAGATACAGTTCCAGGAAGTTGGCATCGATGTGCTGCTGCATTTCTTCTTTTAGTTTGTTTTCCAATGAATGAAAGAGGGATGTCATAGTTTGAATAACCATAGGATCTCGATCTTCTGTGAGATCGGTTGGATCCGATGTATCTTTGTCATTGTGAATAGATAAGGTGAGCCTGGAGATAAGTTGCTCCCGCTGGCTTAGCCGATTCGCATAATAATTCATGATGTATGGTCCTGGTGCGGCAACCTCACGTGGAACACAGTTCCAACCGGTCACAGATACAGTGCCGTGAAATAACTAATACAAACGAAAAAAACACAAGAGGTGCGCCCCTAGTGAGGACCGTTTAAACAATGAAAGGAGTAGACATAAAGATGGGTTCTTACCCCTAGGTGTTGCGCTCAGAGCACAACACCTACAGTAGCATCAAAGTGTGGAAGGTAAACGGGAAACCGCTGCCACGAGGACCAAGCCCGGTGAGACGCTCGTCAATCCGGTGAATAGCAATAGAGATAGTCCGTGAATAAGTTCCTCTTAAAAAGGCGCTGGTACCCAGGGATGGATGAAAAGTTCTTTTATTTGCAACGCGTTTCGATCCCGAACCGGGATCTTCGTCAGGCATACAATACAATAAAATAAGGTTACATTTATAGTGTTAGAAAATTGATGACCACTTCCGGGGAACCGGAAAATGACGTGTCGTTGCTACGTGTCATTCTGATAAACATGACACTGGTGAAGTATTTGTTCAGGCAAATCCATAAAAATATATAAAAATACCAATTAGGGATATAAATGATAAAATAGTGAAAGTATTACAATAAATTTAATAAAATATAAGAACTTAAAAGAATGAATGAAAAGCAGTACCTAAGTGTGACCATTAGGTGGCAATGTTGTAGTACGTAAATGTACAAGGGAACCAATACCTAAAAACCACCACTGGGTGGCGGTGTTGTAGAGGGGGAATAACCATTTTATGGTGTAGTTGCTCAAAAGCTACCACTAGATGGCAATGTGGCCCTGATGTTATAAAGTGATGGATGTCATAGCAACCACCCGGAGAAGAGTGTGTGGGAAGACAACTACTCGGTAAGTGGAAACAGAAAGATCTTTTTTGTCATCACCTTTTTCTCTCAAAGATGATTGTAATAATTTATTTGATTATTTATTTGTTGAGTCTTCTGTAGGGATTTGTTTGTTTATTGTTATTTGATTGGTTAGAGGATGACTTCAGAGGTTTATTGTTTTTGATTGGTTAGAGGATGACTTCCGATAGTTCATTAAGGCCATCGGGAATTAAAGTTCCCATTCTGTAGATCCAGTATACTTCTTTTCTTTTCAGTTGTTCGAACCTGTTGGAAGCATTGTGTGGTATTATTTCCAGGGGGGTAATTTTGATGGGATTAATTATATCTGGATGAAATAGAGCACAATGTTTGGAAACCCCATGTAACATAAATTTATTTTTGATGTTGTGTCGGTGTTTATTTAGTCTGTTATGAAGCGGTTGTGTGGTTCTCCCGACATATTGAAGTGAGCATGTACATTCTATAACGTATATCACATAGTCGGACTGACATGTGAGGTGGTTTTTTATAGTAAATCTTTCTCCCGTTTTTTTTTAGATGATTTGGGTGAGGCCATGTGTAATTTCTCCGCAACATCTACAATTTTTTCTGTAACATTTGTAACTCCCCGATTTTAGAGCATGGTTTACAGCTTTTTCGTCGGTTTGGAGACGGTGTTGGCGTAGCTGACTTGGGGCTAATAAACTCTTCAAATTCGGAGCTCTCCGGAAGGTCAGCTGTGGGTTAGCAGGTAAATGTTGTTGAAGATATTTGTCTTGTTGCAAGATGTGCCAATGTGACCTTAAAATGTTTTTTATAGACGGTATATTTTTGTTAAACGTTGTGATAAAATTCATAGAGAATTTGTTGTCCGTTTTTTCAGCATTGGTTTTTGGTTTTGGTGCTAGGCAACTTCTTTGATCCAGGTTCCTGGCTTTCTCAAATGCGGTTTGGATGATATGTTCCGGGTATTTTTTTGATCTAAAACGTTTGTTTAAAATGCGGGATTGGGTTAAAAAATCACTGTCTCTTGTGCAGTTTTTTCTTATTCTCCGAAATTGGCTAAAAGGGATGTTATGGATCCATTTTTTATAATGTCCGCTATGGAAATCCAAATAGCTATTCACATCGACAGATTTAAAATAAGTAGATGTAAAAATGTTATTAAAAACGTCATGTGAAATACATAGATCTAAAAATGTAATCGTAGTAAAATCTGATTCCATTGTAAAAGAGATACCCCAATCATTACTGTTTAGTGTTTCCAAAAAAAGAGATTCTGATCCAGCTTGTCCGTCCCATATAAAAAACAGGTCATCAATAAAACGGCGATAAAATCTAATATGCGGTGATAAAATGGGGTTCTCCCAGATAAATGAATTTTCAAAATCACCCATAAATAAATTTGCGAATGAAGGTGCCACTTTCGCGCCCATCGCTGTACCGGTTTCCTGGTGATAAATATTTCCGTTGTATAAAAAATAATTGTTCTGTAAAATGAAGCTCAGGCTGTTAATTAAAAATTCTCTGTGTGCAGTGGATAGAGTGGCGTCGTGTTCAAGGTATTTTTTAACGCATTGGATCCCTTTATCATGGTTGATGTTACTGTAAAGTGCTTGTACGTCACAGGTAATAAATTTCCAACCTGGTCTCCATTTGATATCTAAAAGAAGTTCGATCAAATGTGATGAGTCACGGAGATAACTCTGTAAATTGAGGACATGTTCCTGTAAATACAAATCTATGTAGTGGGCTAAATTACTTGTCGCTGATGCTGTACAGGAGACAATGGGACGGCCTGGGGTTTTTTTTGTGTCTTTATGGATTTTGGGTAAGAAGTAAAAATAAGGTTTATTTCCATTTTTTATTGTAATATAGTTACGTTCATTTTTAGTCAGAATGCCTTGTTTATAGGCATCATTAATCAGATTATGAAGATCTGCTTCCATTTTTTTAAAAGGATCATTTCTGATGGTACTGTAGTATAGTGTATTGGATAAAATATTGTTAGCTTCTTCCTCATAGAAGTCCAGATCCATAATTACCAGGCCCCCACCCTTGTCAGCAGGACGTAGTACAATATTTTTATTGTTCTGGAGAGCCTTTAGTGCTTGTTGTTCATTTTTAGTAATGTTATGTTTCTTTTTTGATTGTTGAAGTATTTTGTCCTTAAAATCAGATAAAACCAAGTCTGAGAATACTTCAATATGAGAACCCTGTTTGTAGAAGGGATAAAAAGTGGAGGGTGGTTTAACGGGTTGATGTCTTGTTATTGCGGCTGGTGATATTTCTCCCTGGGCTTCCATTTCACCTGGTTGTGGATCCTGCTCCAGGGTAATGGTATTCCTCGGGGTATCTTGATATTTGGAATTTTGTATAGTGAAAAATCTTTGTAGGGTTAATTTCCTTATAAATTTATTAAAATCCAAAAATAGCTGGAAATGGTTTACAGTGCTGGTCGGACAGAATGATAATCCCTTTTGTAACAGACTTGTCTCATGGTCATTGAGAGTATGTCTAGATATGTTGTATATATAGACCGACTTTGGATTCTTTTGTGTAAATAGTGAGTTTTCTATATCTTGATTGGTTTTTTTCATTTTTTGGGGAGAGTTGATATTTGTTACTGAATTCCTCTTTTTCCTTTTTTGGCCCCCTCTGTTTCCTCGGGCTCTTCTTTTTTTCTTTTTTGGCTCCTTGGATAGAAGAATTGAGTGATGGTACGATTTGTCTTGGGGCGAGCCCCTAAAAAAAGAGGATCTGCAGAAGACATGAGTGGATGTGCTATAGAAGGGGTGGGATTGACAAATGGAACTGTAAAGGTATGATTGTCAGTGTTGTCAATCGCTGTAATATTGTTGTCGCAACTAGCATCCTGTGATGTGTTGGATGAAGTGTCAAGCGGAACAGGGGTGAAGGGTCTAATTGGTGTAGGACAGACCGAGAGATCTAGCAAATTGATAAGGTCACTATTGATGGAGGTGATGGGGGGACCTGCAGGTGGTGGAGAGGGGGAAAGTTGAAGAAAGGAGTTGGAAAGATCCGTTCTGGTTATGCAATGATTCATGATGGTTTTGCTGGCTTGTAGAAAAAGGCTCCTGGGGGTTCGCGGAGTGACAGCTGATGACATGGTGGTGGAATGTCCTTGTTCTATGACAGCCTTGCCGGGGGATGAACATACGTTACTCAAAGTGCTCCGGATAGGGGGGTCGAGGAGTGAATTGGTTGGTGGTCTAAGACTGACCTTTAATCCCTCCTTTCATGATGATAATGAATATGTAAAAAATTGGCATGAGTTATTAGATAAATGTTCCTTTATTTTATTAAGAAATATTTGTGATAAACGTATTTCACGTTGCACATTACTGAACACTGAAATAACATGTCTACAAAATGAACTTAAACCGTTTTCAACATTTCACGACTTCGATAAAATTAATCGCAATATATCCAACCGACTTATAAAATTAGAAACGGAATTAATAGAAAAAAAAGCAAATAAATATAATAGGGACCGCACTGACTACAACTCAGGGGACCCGTGGTCTTGGCACAAAAACAAACAAAACAAAAATAACAACTATAACAATATCAATAATAATAATCACAATACCCGGAGCTCCACCATATCCATTAATAATAATAACCCCTCCATACCACATCATCAATCGCCACACCACAAAACACAACTCCATTCAGTTACCCCTGGCAACCATAAGAGAAATTCACGACATTTCACTAACAGCAAATATAAATATTCCCGAAACAACACCAATAAACCAGCATCGGGGGACATCAAACCAATACACAATACTTCTGTCAAACCCACTTTACCTCCGGTCCAACCGAATCATTTTGTGGTCAGATCCACACCACCAACCAATTCACTCCTCGACCCCCCTATCCGGAGCACTTTGAGTAACGTATGTTCATCCCCCGGCAAGGCTGTCATAGAACAAGGACATTCCACCACCATGTCATCAGCTGTCACTCCGCGAACCCCCAGGAGCCTTTTTCTACAAGCCAGCAAAACCATCATGAATCATTGCATAACCAGAACGGATCTTTCCAACTCCTTTCTTCAACTTTCCCCCTCTCCACCACCTGCAGGTCCCCCCATCACCTCCATCAATAGTGACCTTATCAATTTGCTAGATCTCTCGGTCTGTCCTACACCAATTAGACCCTTCACCCCTGTTCCGCTTGACACTTCATCCAACACATCACAGGATGCTAGTTGCGACAACAATATTACAGCGATTGACAACACTGACAATCATACCTTTACAGTTCCATTTGTCAATCCCACCCCTTCTATAGCACATCCACTCATGTCTTCTGCAGATCCTCTTTTTTTAGGGGCTCGCCCCAAGACAAATCGTACCATCACTCAATTCTTCTATCCAAGGAGCCAAAAAAGAAAAAAAGAAGAGCCCGAGGAAACAGAGGGGGCCAAAAAAGGAAAAAGAGGAATTCAGTAACAAATATCAACTCTCCCCAAAAAATGAAAAAACCAATCAAGATATAGAAAACTCACTATTTACACAAAAGAATCCAAAGTCGGTCTATATATACAACATATCTAGACATACTCTCAATGACCATGAGACAAGTCTGTTACAAAAGGGATTATCATTCTGTCCGACCAGCACTGTAAACCATTTCCAGCTATTTTTGGATTTTAATAAATTTATAAGGAAATTAACCCTACAAAGATTTTTCACTATACAAAATTCCAAATATCAAGATACCCCGAGGAATACCATTACCCTGGAGCAGGATCCACAACCAGGTGAAATGGAAGCCCAGGGAGAAATATCACCAGCCGCAATAACAAGACATCAACCCGTTAAACCACCCTCCACTTTTTATCCCTTCTACAAACAGGGTTCTCATATTGAAGTATTCTCAGACTTGGTTTTATCTGATTTTAAGGACAAAATACTTCAACAATCAAAAAAGAAACATAACATTACTAAAAATGAACAACAAGCACTAAAGGCTCTCCAGAACAATAAAAATATTGTACTACGTCCTGCTGACAAGGGTGGGGGCCTGGTAATTATGGATCTGGACTTCTATGAGGAAGAAGCTAACAATATTTTATCCAATACACTATACTACAGTACCATCAGAAATGATCCTTTTAAAAAAATGGAAGCAGATCTTCATAATCTGATTAATGATGCCTATAAACAAGGCATTCTGACTAAAAATGAACGTAACTATATTACAATAAAAAATGGAAATAAACCTTATTTTTACTTCTTACCCAAAATCCATAAAGACACAAAAAAAACCCCAGGCCGTCCCATTGTCTCCTGTACAGCATCAGCGACAAGTAATTTAGCCCACTACATAGATTTGTATTTACAGGAACATGTCCTCAATTTACAGAGTTATCTCCGTGACTCATCACATTTGATCGAACTTCTTTTAGATATCAAATGGAGACCAGGTTGGAAATTTATTACCTGTGACGTACAAGCACTTTACAGTAACATCAACCATGATAAAGGGATCCAATGCGTTAAAAAATACCTTGAACACGACGCCACTCTATCCACTGCACACAGAGAATTTTTAATTAACAGCCTGAGCTTCATTTTACAGAACAATTATTTTTTATACAACGGAAATATTTATCACCAGGAAACCGGTACAGCGATGGGCGCGAAAGTGGCACCTTCATTCGCAAATTTATTTATGGGTGATTTTGAAAATTCATTTATCTGGGAGAACCCCATTTTATCACCGCATATTAGATTTTATCGCCGTTTTATTGATGACCTGTTTTTTATATGGGACGGACAAGCTGGATCAGAATCTCTTCTTTTGGAAACACTAAACAGTAATGATTGGGGTATCTCTTTTACAATGGAATCAGATTTTACTACGATTACATTTTTAGATCTATGTATTTCACATGACGTTTTTAATAACATTTTTACATCTACTTATTTTAAATCTGTCGATGTGAATAGCTATTTGGATTTCCATAGCGGACATTATAAAAAATGGATCCATAACATCCCTTTTAGCCAATTTCGGAGAATAAGAAAAAACTGCACAAGAGACAGTGATTTTTTAACCCAATCCCGCATTTTAAACAAACGTTTTAGATCAAAAAAATACCCGGAACATATCATCCAAACCGCATTTGAGAAAGCCAGGAACCTGGATCAAAGAAGTTGCCTAGCACCAAAACCAAAAACCAATGCTGAAAAAACGGACAACAAATTCTCTATGAATTTTATCACAACGTTTAACAAAAATATACCGTCTATAAAAAACATTTTAAGGTCACATTGGCACATCTTGCAACAAGACAAATATCTTCAACAACATTTACCTGCTAACCCACAGCTGACCTTCCGGAGAGCTCCGAATTTGAAGAGTTTATTAGCCCCAAGTCAGCTACGCCAACACCGTCTCCAAACCGACGAAAAAGCTGTAAACCATGCTCTAAAATCGGGGAGTTACAAATGTTACAGAAAAAATTGTAGATGTTGCGGAGAAATTACACATGGCCTCACCCAAATCATCTCAAAAAAAACGGGAGAAAGATTTACTATAAAAAACCACCTCACATGTCAGTCCGACTATGTGATATACGTTATAGAATGTACATGCTCACTTCAATATGTCGGGAGAACCACACAACCGCTTCATAACAGACTAAATAAACACCGACACAACATCAAAAATAAATTTATGTTACATGGGGTTTCCAAACATTGTGCTCTATTTCATCCAGATATAATTAATCCCATCAAAATTACCCCCCTGGAAATAATACCACACAATGCTTCCAACAGGTTCGAACAACTGAAAAGAAAAGAAGTATACTGGATCTACAGAATGGGAACTTTAATTCCCGATGGCCTTAATGAACTATCGGAAGTCATCCTCTAACCAATCAAAAACAATAAACCTCTGAAGTCATCCTCTAACCAATCAAATAACAATAAACAAACAAATCCCTACAGAAGACTCAACAAATAAATAATCAAATAAATTATTACAATCATCTTTGAGAGAAAAAGGTGATGACAAAAAAGATCTTTCTGTTTCCACTTACCGAGTAGTTGTCTTCCCACACACTCTTCTCCGGGTGGTTGCTATGACATCCATCACTTTATAACATCAGGGCCACATTGCCATCTAGTGGTAGCTTTTGAGCAACTACACCATAAAATGGTTATTCCCCCTCTACAACACCGCCACCCAGTGGTGGTTTTTAGGTATTGGTTCCCTTGTACATTTACGTACTACAACATTGCCACCTAATGGTCACACTTAGGTACTGCTTTTCATTCATTCTTTTAAGTTCTTATATTTTATTAAATTTATTGTAATACTTTCACTATTTTATCATTTATATCCCTAATTGGTATTTTTATATATTTTTATGGATTTGACTGAACAAATACTTCACCAGTGTCATGTTTATCAGAATGACACGTAGCAACGACACGTCATTTTCCGGTTCCCCGGAAGTGGTCATCAATTTTCTAACACTATAAATGTAACCTTATTTTATTGTATTGTATGCCTGACGAAGATCCCGGTTCGGGATCGAAACGCGTTGCAAATAAAAGAACTTTTCATCCATCCCTGGGTACCAGCGCCTTTTTAAGAGGAACTTATTCACGGACTATCTCTATTGCTATTCACCGGATTGACGAGCGTCTCACCGGGCTTGGTCCTCGTGGCAGCGGTTTCCCGTTTACCTTCCACACTTTGATGCTACTGTAGGTGTTGTGCTCTGAGCGCAACACCTAGGGGTAAGAACCCATCTTTATGTCTACTCCTTTCATTGTTTAAACGGTCCTCACTAGGGGCGCACCTCTTGTGTTTTTTTCGTTTGTATTAAACCCAGGAATCTGTGACTCATAATAATCTGCAACTGGGGTCCAGAGGGAGTTGCCTATATGGTGGACAGGTAAAATTGTAAAGGGGACAAAGTTGCTAATATTGGGAACAGGTTAGAAACATAGAATGTGTTGGCAGATAAGAACCATTTGGCCCATCTAGTCTGCCCAATAATCTGAATCCTATCAATAGTCCCTGACCCTATCTTATATGAAGGATAGCCTTATGCTTGTCCCATGCATGTTTAAACTCCTTCACTGTATTTGCAGCGACCACTTCTGAAGGAAGGCTATTCCATGCATCCACTACTCTCTCAGTAAAGTAATACTTCCTGATATTAATTTTAAACCTTTGCCCCTAGTATCGGGATCTCTACTGGTATTGCAGCCTTCTAGGGAAGCTCATTATCACTGGATGATGAGGAGGGGAAGGAAGAAGAAAGGGGAGTCTTCCTCTTCTCTATCACAGGTGGACTCTGTCGGATGCAAGAATGGTGTATGCCGCCTCCATAGAAAATACCCTACGTTAGTGTTTCCCAAACAGTGAACCTCCAGCTGTTGTAAAACTACCAGCATGACTGGACATTCAAAGACCGTCCTGCCATGCTGGGAGTTGTAGTTTTGCAACCGCTGGAGACTCGCTGTTTGGGAAACACTGCCAGAGAGTATTTTCTGTGGAGGAGGCATACACCATTCTTGCCTCCGTCCCGTTTTACACCAGCACAGACAGGGTTTCTTTACTGTAAGAGCAGGGAGACTGTGGAGTTCTCTGCGTGAGGTGGTGGTCATGGTGAACTCTGTAAAAAAAAAAAAAAAAAAAAAAAAAAAAGTTCAAAAAGGGTCTGGATGCATTTTTGGAGAATAACAACATAGCTGGTTATGAATGCTAGATTTATAGGGACAGAACGTTGTTCCAGGGATTTATTCTGACTGACTTATTTGGAGTCGTGAAGGAATTTCTACCTCAAGTATGAGTGTTTTTTTGCCTTCCTCTTGATCAACTCAGTAGGGACTCATTAGGGTTTTAGGTTGAACTCGATGGACTCTGGTCTTTTTGGTCTTTTTTCAACCTTACGAACTATGTTACTATGTCATGGGTCATGGTGACCAGTAGGGATGAGCGAATTTACAGTAAATTCGATTTGTCACGAACTTCTCGGCTCGGCAGTTGATGACTTAGCCTGTGTAAATTAGTTCAGCCTTCAGGTGCTCCGGTGGGCTGGAAAAGGTGGATACATTCCTAGGAAAGAGTCTCCTAGGACTGTAGCCACCTTTTCCAGCCCATCGGAGCACCTGAAAGCTGAACTAATTTATGCAGGAAAAGTCATCAACTGCCGAGCCGAGAAGTTCGTGACGAATCGAATTTACTGTAAGTTCGCTCATCTCTAGTGACCAGTAACTAAGCGCACTATGTCATACATCCCATGACCTTTCAAATATAGCCACACTATTGCCACAGCTACCAATACCGAAGCTTGAGACGATTTTTCAGTTTAACCATATAGCTTCTGTGGTCATTACGGACCACTGCATCTATAGGATTTTTTCACAAAGTCCATACAAAAAAATCTTTTTATTTTTTTTTTCACCTCTGCAAAAAACAGAACTTGGTACAGCTGACACAATCCTCCACCTCCTTGCTGATGAAAATAGAATAAACGGAAAAAAACGGAGAGGCCTCTGATCTTGCAACACGTTTGTAATTCCAAACTTGATATGAAAACATATGACTTACACTTAGCGAGTGGTCTCCAACTGACCACTCACCAACTTAATAAGGCGTATCATTAATTGTAAAGGTTTCTACACCCACTACGCTCCTCTCAGGAGAAAACATTTCTCACCCGATGAATGTAAAAAAAAAACGGAAAATAAAGGAGAGAACAGCCCACACACTATAGTTCAAATGGTAAAACTTTGAAGTAACTTCACCGAGGGGAGCCCTTCCTCTCTGCTCCCCCCATGCTGGCTTGCTTCAAACTTCACTTTTACGATCACATCCCACTGTGTGCCTCCAGCTGTTTTAGCTCACTTCCCAACTTGAGATTTCTTTTGTCAATCACCTGCTCCTATTCTAATCGTTCACTCATGACTTAGGTTACATAAACCATGTTATTGCACATAAGACAAATATATATACACAGTTAAAACACAAGTAAAAACAATAAAAATCTGATGCATTGCAGAGCGTCCTCAGGGATTAATGGTATACTGCACACATTCAAGTATATACCAACTACTCCCATTGACCTGAAGTGACACAGTTCCTTTCTCATTCCCAATACTATGCTTAGAGATTTATGTTACACTCGCTCCAAAGTTTTATTTAAAGCCATTAGGAGAAAGCGTGTCAAGCTTAAAGATAAAGAAACTTTCTTTTACAAAGCAATGAGAACCTCTGCAACCCATCTTGAATCTGGATCACATTCAGAAGTTCCAGATCTCCATTATGGTGGTGAGTGTCAAAATGACAAGAGACAATTTGACTTTTTTTTATATTTTTTTAATTCCTAGCAATGTGATGTGATCATTCAACTTTGCTTATGATCATTTAAAAAACTTGTAAAATTAATATCCCCTTTTGGACAACTTTCACGAATTAAAAGAAATTGTTCAGGAAAGAATTATGAAATTCAAGCAATAGTTATAGAAGATAGATTAAAAGAAAATAATTATCTGTTAGAAGTTATTAAAGGAGCAATAAATAAAGCTGATAGTATAGTTAGGAAAGATCCAAATGAGAATCAAGGTCTACAGAATAGAAATAAAAAAAATTTAAGAAAAAAAGAAAAATAAAGAACAATATGGAACAGCTTTTGTTACGAGATTCTCACAAAATGCGAGAGATATTGAAAAAATTGTTAAAAAGCAATGGTCAATATTAAGTGACATTTTACTTAACCCCTTAACGACGCAGGATGTAAATGTACGTTCTGGTGCGTTGGTACTTAACGCACCAAGACGTACGTTTACGTCCTGTACATGACTGCGAGCATTGGACCAATGCTCGGGTCATGTGCGGCAGGTCCCGGCTGCTGATAGCAGCCAGGGACCCCACCAGTAATGGCCGACATCTGCGATCATCCATAATGGTGGACGGAGGTCCCCTCACCTGCCTCAGTCTGTCTCCTGTGGTCTTCTGCTCTGGTCTGAGATCAAGCAGACCAGAGTAGACGATCACCCATAATACTGATCAGTGCTATGCCCTATGGATAGCACTGAACAGTATTTTCAATCAAATTATTGCTATAAATAGTCCCCTATGGGGACAATTAACCCCTTAAGGACCAGGCCATTTTACACCTTATGGACCAGAGCGTTTTTTGCAAATCTGACCACTATCACTTTAAACATTAACTCTGGAATGCTTTTACTTATCATTCTGATTCCGAGATTGTTTTTTCGTGACATATTCTACTTTAGCATAGTGGTAAAATTTTATGGAAACTTGCATCCTTTTTTGATGAAAAATCCCCAAATTTGATGAAAGAAAAGAAAATTTTGCATTTTTCTAACTTTGAAGCTCTCTGCTTGTAAGGAAAATGGATATTCAAAAAAAAAAATTTTTGGTTCACATATACAATATGTCTACTTTATGTTTGCATCATGAAATTGACGTGTTTTTACTTTTGGAAGACACCAGAGGGCTTTTTTCACAAAATTTTCAAACTCACTATTTTTCAGTGACCAGTTCAGTTTTGAAGTGGATTTGAAGGGTCTTCATCTTAGAAATACCCCACAAATGACCCCCCAAACTGCACCCCCTAAAGTATTCAAAATAACATTCAGTAAGTGTTTTAACCCTTTAGGTGTTTCACAGGAATAGCAGCAAAGTTCAAAATCTTCATTTTTTACACTCGCATGTTCTTGTAGACCCAATTTTTGAATTTTTGCAAAGGGTAAAAAGAACATTTTTACTTGTATTTGAAACACAATTTCTCTTGAGTAAGGACATACCTCATATGTCTATGTTAATTGTTTGGCGAGCGCAGTAGAGGGCTCAGAAGGGGAGGAGCGACAAATGGTTTTTGGGGGGGCATGTCGCCTTTAGGAAGCCCCTATGTTGCCAGGACAGCAAAAAAAAAAAAAAAAAACACATGGCATACCATTTTGGAAACCAGACCCCTCGGGGAACATAACAAGGGGTAAAGTGAACCTTAATAACCTACAGGTGATTCACGACTTTTGCATATGTAAAAAAAAAAAAATTTTTTTCCTAAAATGCTTGGTTTCCCAAAAATTTTACATTTTTAAAAAGGGTAATAGCAGAAAATACCCCCCAAAATTTGTAACACAATTTCTCCCGAGTACGGCGATACCCCATATGTGTCCCAAAACTGTTGCCCTGAAATACGACAGGGCTCCAAAGTGAGAGAGCGCCATGTGCATTTGAGGCCTAAATTAGGGATTTGCATAGGGGTGGACATAGGGGTATTCTATGCCAGTGATTCACAAACAGGGTGCCTCCATCTGTTGTAAAACTCCCAGCATGCCTGGACAGTCAGTGGCTATCTAGCAATACTGGGAGTAGTTGTTTTGCAACAGCTGGAGGCTCCGTTTTGGAAACAGTGGCGTACCAGATGTTTTTCATTTTTATTGGGGAGGGGAGGGGTGCTGTGTAGGGTTATGTGTATATGTAGTGTTTTTTACTTTTCATTTTATTTTGTGTTAGTGTAGTGTAATGTAGTGTTTTTAGAGTACAGTCGCACGGGCGGGGTTTCACAGTAGTTTCTCGGTGGCAGTTTGAGCTGTGGCAGAAAATTTGCCGCAGCTCAAACTTGCAGCCGGATACTTACTGTAAACCTCCGCCCATGTGAGTGTACCCTGTACATTCACATTGGGGGGGAACATCCAGCTGTTGCAAAACTACAACTCCCAGCATGTACGGTCTATCAGTGCATGCTGGGAGTTGTAGTTTTGCAACAGCTGGAGGCACACTGGTTGTGAAACACCAACCAGGCACACTGGTTGTGAAACACCGAGTTTCAGTGTTTTGCAACCAGTGTGCCTTCAGCTGTTGCAAAAGCTACAACCCCCAGCATGTATGGACAGCGGAATGGCATGCTGGGACTTGTAGTTATGCAACAGCTGGAGGCATACTACTTTGGCTGGGGATTGTATTTATGCAACAGCTGGAGACACACTAGTTTGCTACTTAACTCAGTGTTTCACAACCAGTGTGCCTTCAGCTGTTGCAAAACTACAACTCTCAGCAGTCACCGACAGCCAACGGGCATGCTGAGAGTTGTAGTTATGCAACCAGCGGATGCACCACTACAAATCCCAGCATGCACTTTAGCTGATTGTGCAAGCTGGGAGTTGTAGTTATAAAACAGCTGAAGGTACACTTTTCCATAGAAAAAATGTGCCTCCAGCTGTTGCAAAACTATAAGTCCCAGCATGCCCTTTTTGCATGCTGGGAGCTGTTGCTAAGCAACAGCAGGAGGCTGTCACTCACCCAACTGCTGCTTCGCTGCAGGTCAGTCCCTCGCCGCCGCCGCTCCTGGGGCCCCTATCCCAACATTGACGCTGGGGATCGGGGTCCCCAGCTCCCGGGGTCTTCTTCCCGCACCCGCTCACGTCCTCCGGAAGAGGGGCGGAGCGGGTTGCGGGAGTGACACCCGCAGCAGGTGCCCTGATTGGTCGGCCGGTAATCCGGCCGACGAATCGGGTCGATCGTGAGGTCGCACCAGTGCCACCTCACCCCCGCTGGCTATGGACCCGATTTGACCCGGAATCCGCCGCAGATCGCTGGGCTGAACCCCCCCCCGGGCGATATGCCGCGATGCCTGCTGAACGATTTCAGCAGGCATCGGGCACTGGCTCCCCTCCGGCTAGCGGCGGGGGGCCGGGAATGGACAGGACGTACTCCTACGACCTCGGTCCTTAAGGGCTCGGAAACGGGGGCGAAGGAGTACGTCCATTGTCCTTAAGGGGTTAAAGTGTAAAAATAAAAAATGTGAAAAATTCCCTCCCCCAATAAAAATGTAAATTGTCCCATTTTACCCCCAAAATATCTGAACTATTAAAATATAATGTTAATGATCCCGTACGGTGAACATAAAAAAAAAAAGTAAAAAATTGCTGCTTTTCTATAACATTTTATTGCAAAAAAAGTTGATAAACAATTTATTAAGTTTTAAATATGCAAATGTGGGATCAATAAAAAGTACAGATCATGGCGCAAAAAATGTGCCCTCATACCGCTGCTTATACAGAAATATTAAAAAGTTATAGTTCAGCAAAATAGAGGGATTTTAAACGTAGTAATTTGGTTAAAAAGCTTGCGATTTTTTTAAATCAGTAAAATAATAAAGTATGTAATCATGTCTTTTTTACCGTACAGCGTGAAAACGAAACCTTCCAAAATTAGCAAAATTGCATAAATTTTTAAATCAATTTCCCCCCCAAAATAGTATTTTTTAGTACATTTTATGGTAAAATTATGTCATTACAAAGGACAACTGGTCACGCAAAAAACAAGCCCTCATACTAGTCTGTGGATGAAAATATAAAAGGGTTATGATTTTTAGAAGGCGAGGAGGAAAAAACGAAAATGTAAAATTTTTATTGTCTGAGTCCTTAATGCCAAAAGTCCTTAAGGGGGTTAAAGAGGCTTTGGGAGAATGTACTAAAATGACCTACATTTATATGTAGAAGTGCTAGGACAATAGGAGAACAAATAGCCCCTTCATATCCGTGCATAGATGAAAGTAAAAATCCAGAGGGATAAAATAAATTTTGTGCAAAATGGCGCCTACAAACGTGGTGGAACATGTAAATATATCCGCCATGTTACACAATAATTAGTCAGTACAAGTACAGGCAAGATGATAGAAATAAAATCTCTCACTGTGGTAGTGACTTTGTAGTTTGTTTTTAATATGACCTTGTGACATCCAATATGTAGGGAGGACATCTCAAACATTAAGAAAATATATTAACTCCCATAGATACAACATAAAACATTGTTTCCCTAAACATAGTGTCTCGTCATTTTGCCACTCACCCAGGGCTGGTTCTGCCTATAGGCAAAATAGGCAGCCACCTAGAGCGCCCTTTTGGTGGGGGTGCCACTCTGCACGCTGCAAGAAAGTTAGTAGCCCAGCTAGCATCTGAAGCACCCGCCCAGCCAGCACCACAGTGTCACCCCAGTAGTAAGGTAATTACATGAGAAGGAGGGTTATTACAGTGTCACCCCAGTAGTAAAGTGATTATATGAGGAGGAGGTTTGTTACAGTGTGTCACCTCAATAGTAAGGTGGGGCATGTCAAAGGGTGGAGCTAATGGGCAGGGCCAAGGGGCAGCAGAAGTAGCTTTCGCCTAGGGTGACAATCCTTGTACCAGCCCTGTACTCACCAGTGGAGATCGGAACTCCTGAATGTTATCCCTATAGAGCAGATTCAAGAGGGGTTGCAGTGGTTCTCATTGCTTTGTAAAATAATTTCTTTGTCTTTAAAGCATACCTGTCAGATCCCACAAAAAAAAAAACTAATGTTCTCAGTACCTCATCCTGATCATGTACATGTCATTTTTATGTATCAATCACCCATATTTCACTAAAGAATAGCATATTACAGCTGCTCACATCTTCCCAGAGGGGGCGTGTCCCTCTCTTGCCTGCACTGTGATGACTCCTCCCCCTCCCTCACTCTGCTGACTCACTACTCTTGGAGGAGCATGGCAGCCCTGCTCTATAACCCTTTCCTCTCTGGATTTATGCTGTTAACACACACACTGATTATTGGAGATTTCCTGTACTCTACCATCAGACAATGTGGTGAGTGTATAACTTACATTTTCCTATGTCCTTCATGTGTGTCAATGCTGGGACTTGTGGAATAGTTGGATGTACAGTGTTTGGATTACTCTTTTTACAGCAGTGTTGCTGCCTTCAACTGTGTGCCTACAGCTTTTGCAAAACTACAACTCCCAGCATGCCCAGACATCCTTTGAATGTCTAGGCATGCTTGAAATTGTAGTTTTGCAACAGCTGGAGGCACATGTTTGGTAAAACTGAGTTACAGCAGTGTTGATAAAGGCTGTGTTCCTCCTGCAGCCTTGTCAATCTGCCATCTCATGTCCATGACCCTTGGACTCTCTCATGGACTTATCTGTGTCCTAGGAGGTATGGGGACCCCTAGTGGTGGGATTTTAAAAAGAAGTTTTCTTTAATAAAATGTGAATTTTTTTTTAAAGAAGTATATTAGAAAAACTATTTTGCCAAGATGTACAGCATGTAAATAGTTTTTATATCGGACAGTGCCCATTTAAGCTTGACACGCTTTCTCCTAATGGCTTGAAATGAAACTTTGGAGCGAGTGTAATATAAATCTCTAAACATAGTTTTGTGAGTGAGAAAGGAACAGTGATGTCACTTCCGGTCAATGCCAGTAGTTGCTATGTACTTAGTGAATGTGTGCAGTATACCATTATAATCCCTGAAGGAGGAGGAAGCTCCGCGTTGGATTTTCATTGTTTTTACTTGTTTTATCTGTTTATATAATATATATATATATATAATTTGTCTCGTGCAATACAATGGTTTCTGTATCCTAAGCGATGAGTGAAAGAATATTATGATAGTAGCAGATGATTAACAAAAGAAATCTTTCAAGTTGGAAAGTGAGCTAAAACAGCTTGGAGGCACACAGTGGGACGTGATCGTAAAAGTGGAGTTTGAAGCAAGCCAGCACAGGGGAGCATTAGAGAAAGGACTCCCCACATAGTTACATAGTTAGTACGAAAAAAGACATACGTCCATCAAGTTCAACCAGGGAATTGAAGGGTAGGGGTGTGGTTGAATATTGGGGGAAGGGATGGGATTTTATATTTCTGCATAAGCATTAATGTTGTTTTGTTCCAGGAATGTATCTAACCCTGTTTTAAATTTATTAATTGTTCCTGCTGTGACTAGTTCCTGAGGTAGACTGTTCCATAAATTCACAGTTCTTATGGTAAAGAAGGCGTGTCGCCCCTTGAGACTAAACCCTTTCTTCTCCAAACGGAGGGAGTGCCCCCTTGTCCTTTGAGGGGGCTTAACCTGGAACAGTTTTTCTCCATGTGTTTTGTATGGGCCATTAATATATTTATATAAGTTTATCATATCCCCCCTTAAACGTCTCTTCTCAATACTAAACAATTGTTACTCCTTTAATCGCTCCTCATAGCTAAGATGTTCCTTGCCCCATATTAGTTTAGTCGTGCGTGTCTGCACCCTTTCCAGCAACACAGTGTCCCTTTTATGGACTGGTGCCCAAAACTGAACAGCATATTCCAGGTGAGGCCGTACCAATGCTTTATAAAGGGGGAGTATTACGTCCCTGTCCCTCGAGTCCATGCCTCTTTTGATACATGACAATATCCTGCCGGCCTTGGAAGCAGCAGCCTGACATTGCATGCTATTCTGTAGTCTGTGATCTACAAGTACACCCAGATCCTTCTCTACCAGTGACTCTGCCAGTTTAATCCCCCCAAGACATACGACGCATGCATGTTATTAGTACTCAGATGCATAACTTTACATTTATCCACATTGAACCTCATTTGCCAAGTGGATGCCCAGACACTAAGTCTATCCAAGTCATCTTGTAACTTATACACATCCTCTATAGACTGTACCGTGCTACAAAGCTTGGTGTCATCTGCAAAGATAGAAACAGAGCTGTTAATGCCATCCTCTATATCATTGATAAATAAATTAAACAGCGGTCCCAGTACAGAACCTTGGGGTACACCACTAATAACCGGGGACCAATCAGAGTACGAATCATTGACCACCACTCTCTGGGTACGATCCATGAGCCAGTGTTCAATCCAGTTACAAACTAAAGTTTCCAAGCCCAAAGACCTTAACTTACCTGTCAGACGTCTATGAGGGACAGTATCAAACGCTTTAGCAAAATCCAGAAACACTATATCCACAGCCATTCCTCTGTCAAGGCTTCTACTCACCTCTTTATAAAAGCAAATTAGATTGGTTTGACAACTTCTATCCTTAGTAAACCCATTCTGGCTATCACTTATAATACAATTATCCCCTATGTATTCCTGTATGTAATCCCTTATAAGTACTTCAAACAAACAATTTACCCACAATGCACGTTAAACTTACCGGTCTATAATTTCCTGGGGAAGACCTTGAGCCCTTCTTGAAGATTGGTACCACATTTGCCTTGCGCCAGTCCCCTGGCACAATACCAGACACCAGAGAATCTCTAAATATCGTGCACAAGGGTACAGATATTACTGAACTTACCTCTCTAAGAACTCTTGGGTGTAATCCATCTGGTCCTGGAGATTTGCTTACATTTACTTTACTTAACTTACCTTGTACCATCTCTACATTAAGCCAGTTAAGTACATTACACGATGTGTTACCAGCACTGACCTGTCCAATGTCAGCTCCTCCTTCTTCCCTAGAATATACAGAACTAAAGAACCCATTCAGTAGCTCCGCCTTCTCTTGATCGCCCGTGACAACCTCCCCATTATTATTATTAAGGGGTCCTACATGCTGTCCTTGTTTTTTTTGCATTTATATATCTAAAAAAATATTTAGGATTAGTTTTGCTTTCTTTGGCCACCTGTCTCTCATTTAGAATTTTTGCAGTTTTTATTACATTTTTACAGATTTTATTAAGCTCTTTGTACTGTTTAAATTTTATAGCTGACCCCTCAGATTTGTATTTTTTGAAGGCTATTTTTTGTTGTTGTTTATTGCTCTTTTAACATCATTTTTCAGCCATGTAGGGTTTAGTTTTAACCCCTTAAGGACTGAGCGATTTCACGTTTTTGCATTTTCGTTTTTTCCTCCTTGCCTTTAAAAAATCATAACCCTTTCAATTTTACACCTAAAAATCTGTATTATGGCTTATTTTTTGCGCCACCAATTCTACTTTACAGTGACATTAGTCATTTTACCGAAAAATCCACGGCAAAACTGAAAAAAAATTCATTGTGCGACAAACTTGAAGAAAAAATGCCATTTTGTAAATTTTGGGGGCTTCCGTTTCTACGCAGTAAATTTTTCGGTAAAAGTGACACCTTATCTTTATTCTGTAGGTCCATACGGTTAAAATGATACCCTACTTGTATAGGTTTGATTGTGCATTACTTCAGAAAAAAATCATAAATACATGCAGGAAAATGTATACGTTTAAAATTGTCTTTTTCTGAGCCCTATAACTTTATTTTTCTGCGTTCAGGGGGCTATGAGGGCTCATTTTTTGCGCCGTGATCTGAAGTTTTTAGCGGTACCATTTTTGTTCTGAGAAGACTTTTTGATCACTTTTTATTCACATTTTTGTGGTATAAAAAGTGCTCAAAAATGCGCTATTTTGGACTTTGGAATTTTTTTTGCGCGTACGCCATTGAACGTGTGGTTTAAAAAGTGGTATATTTTTATAATTCGGACATTTCCACACGTGGTGATACCACATATGTGTATTTTTATTTTTATTTACACTGTTTTATTTTGTTACTAGGAAATGCCGGGTGATTTAAACTATTAATTCACTTTTTTTTTTTTTTGCAAGCTGATAGGTGCCATAGAGACATATCAGCTTGCAATGGCTGATTTCATTCACAGACTGCTGCCTTGTATGGCAACAATCAGTGAAATCGGTGATTGATTGCTCCAGCCTGTAACTCAGGCTGGGAGTAATCAATCGGAGCCCGGACGCCGCCGGAGAAGGTAAGAGACCTTCTTCTCTCCGGGTAGCTGATCGGGGCCTCGCGATTTTATCGCGATGACCCCGATCAGCCCGACTGAGCAGCCGAGAAGCATTTAGTTTCACTTTCGATGCGGCGCTCAGCTTTGAGCGCCGCATCGGAAGGGTTAAAAGCGCGTGGCCGAATGACCGCGGCCACGCGCTATTAGCCGCAGGTCCCGGCTGTGAATAGGCGCCGGGACCATCCCGCTATGACGCGGGGTCCCGCCGGGACCCCGCGTTATAGACAGGGACCGCACTTAGGACGTTTATAAATGTCAATTTGCGGGAAGGGGTTAATCGTTTATATTTGTTCCCCTTTGGTATATATTTAGCTGTATAGTTATTTAGAGTCGATTTAAAAATTTCCCATTTACCTTCTGTATCAGTATTTGACAACACCTCCCCCAGTCTATGTCCTGTAGTGCAGCTCTCAGCCCAGGGAAATTTGCCTTTTTAAAGTTATATGTTTTTGCCTTCCCCGTCTGTCTTTGTTTTCTACATTTTAAATCAAAAGTAACTGTTACGCCGAGCGCTCCGGGTCCCTGCTCCTCCCCGGAGCGCTCGCGGCGTTCCTCTCTCTGCAGTGCCCCGGTCAGACCCGCTGACCGGGAGCGCTGCACTGACATTGCCGGCGGGGATGCTATTCGCATAGCGGGACGCGCCCGCTCGCGAATTGCATCCCAAGTCACTCACCTGTCCTGGCCCCCGGCTGTCATGTCCTGGCGCACGCAGCTCCGCTCCTTAGGGCGCACGCGCGCCAGCTCTCTAAGATTTAAAGGGCCAGTGCACCAATGATTGGTGCCTGGCCCAATTAGCTTCCACCTGCTCCCTGGCTATATTACCTCACTTCCCCTGCACTTCCTGGCCGGATCTTGTTGCCTTGTGCCAGTGAAAGCGTTTAGTGTTGTCCAAAGCCTGTGTTTCCTGATCTTCTGCTATCCACATTGACTACGAACCTTGCCACCTGCCCCGACCTTCTGCTACGTCTGACCTTGCCTCTGCCTAGTCCTTCTGTTCCACGCCTTCTCAGCAGTCAGCGAGGCTGAGCCGTTGCCGGTGGATACGACCTGGTTGCTACCGCCGCAGCAAGACCATCCCGCTTTGCGGCAGGCTCTGGTGAATACCAGTAGCATCTTAGAACCGGTCCACCGACACGGTCCACGCCAATCCCTCGCTGACACAGAGGATCCACATCCAGCCTGCCCAATCGTGACAGTAACTATATTGTGGTCTCTATTACCAAGGTTTTCCCACAGTTACATTACCAACCAGCTCTGCGTTGTTGGAAATGATCAGATCCAACAAGGCATCACTTCTTGTTGGGTCCTCCACAAACTGGCCCATAAAATTATCCTGCAATAAATTTAGGAATTGTCGCCCCTTTGAAGTTTTAGCCAACCCCCGACCCCAATCTATGTCTGGATAGTTAAAATCTCCCATTATTACCACTTTACCGGCCCGGGCAGCCCTCTCTGTTTATACAGCCGACCTTCTATTTCCTCAGTGATATTATGGGGTCTGTAGATTACACCAAATATTATTTTTTCAGTATTTCCCTCCTTTTGTAATTCTACCCACAGTGATTCCACATCCTCAGAGTCATCACACACTATGGCATCGTTCACACTGACTT
Organism: Hyla sarda; assembly: GCF_029499605.1. Lineage (NCBI taxonomy): Eukaryota > Metazoa > Chordata > Amphibia > Anura > Hylidae > Hyla > Hyla sarda. Next base: position 131,511,556 of record NC_079196.1, on the reverse strand, counting down.
CCATACCACTTCTTACATACAGACAGACTCCACCACCTTTCCTGTTCATTCTATCCTTGCGAAACAATGTAAAACCCTGCAGAGTGACAGCCCAGTCATGCGAGGAGTCCAGCCATGTCTCAGTGACCCCAACTATATCAATATGTTCCTCCAGTATCAAGGCCTCCAGCTCCCCCACTTCTGGCATTTCTGTACATACACTTTACATTTCCATCCTTTATGTTATTGGGGTTAATGGGATTCTAGGGTATATGTTTTATTTTCCTATGAAGCCTATTCCTATTAACTATTCTAACCGCTCCCTCCGCTCCACCCCCAGGTACATTAATAATTCCCACCTCTCTATCTATGCTATCTTCCCCCTCTTTGCTGTAGGTTCCCTCCCCTCAAGTCCCTTGTTTAAAAACTCCTCCACCCTTCTAGCCATCTTCTCCCCAAGCACAGGTGCACCCTCCCCATTGAGGTGCATCCCGTCCCTACGGTAGAGCCGGTAACCGACAGCGAAGTCGGCCCAGTTCTCCATGAACCCAAACCCCTCCTTCCTACACCAGCTTCTGAGCCACTTGTTTACCTCCCTGATCTCCCCCTGCCTCTCTCGTGTGGCTCGTGGTACTGGTAGTATTTCAGAAAATACTACCTTAGAGGTCCTTGCCTTAAGCTTGCGGCCTAAGTCCCTGAAATCATTTTTACGGACACTCCACCTACCTCTTAATTTGTCATTGGTGCCATTATGTACCATGACTGCTGGGTCCTCTCCAGCCCCACCCAGCAACCTGTCAACCCGATCCGCGATGTGCCGAACTCGAGCGCCAGGTAGACAACACACTGTTCGGCGATCCCGGTCTTTGTGACAGATCGCCCTGTCTGTCCCCCTAATAATTGAGTCCCCCCACCACTAGTACCTGTCTGGCCTGCCCTGCACTCCTCCCTCCCTCATTACTGGAGCAGACACCCCCCTGGCGGTCAGAGGCAGTATCCTGCTGCAGTAGTGCTAGCTATGAAATTGCATCCCCCTCATCTGCCAAGCGGGCAAACTTGTTTGGGTGTGCCAGTTCAGGACTAGCCTCCCTGACACTTTTTTCCCCTACCCCGCTTTCTAACTGTAACCCAGCTAGCTGCCTGACTGTCCTGCAACTCCGTCCCACTGTCCTCCCCCACCTCTACCCCCGAGAGTGCCTGCTCAGTGAGTAGGAGACTCCTCTCCGGGTTGTCAATGCATCTCAATGTTGCCAGTTCCTCTAGATCCAGGATCTGGGCTTCCAAACGAACAACTCGCTCACATCTCACACAACAATATTCACCTTCGAATTGCTGCTCAAGGATTGCATACATTGTACAAGATGCACACCGAACTGCATTTTCCAACATGGAGGCCATTCTAGGTTTGGCGATTGCAAAAATATCAGTAAATAAAAACAAAAAAAACAATCAAATATGTCAATTAAACTCCCTGAATTTAAAGTCCCTTAATGTTAAGTCCCTCTCACTTTTATACCCACACTCACTTGTATACTTCACACTCTTGTATACAGCTCAAAACAATCACAGCTCATAACAATTGCTTGTATACTTCCCTCTTATAGTTAGCAGAGACTTCCTTGCTGTTTCTCTGCTGGGAGAGACTGGATGAAGTAAGTAATATAATGGGTTACTTCAAAGTGATGCCATTTGAACTGTAGTGTGTGGGCTGTCCGCTCCTTCAATTATGTGTTTTACCTCCTTGCTTATATCACCCTGCAGCTCCTCTACATAACTGCAGCTACCCCCATAGTACTGTGTCTCAATGGGGTGCTCAATTCTGGGCAAATCCACAATCCAAGACAATTTCCTTGATTTACAAAGTGGAAAGTGTAGTTTTCTTTGTGGGTTTTGTTTTCCAACATATGTTTTTCCACAGCATTTACTAATGTTTCCCTACATTTTGCTGTGTTTACAACTGCACTGAGCTGTGGTCAAATCCACCACATTTTCTGTGGAAACCTTTGTAAATATGTTGGGATTTTTTTGAAAAATGTTGGGGACATGCCCCCTTTTCCTGGCGACCACACCCCTTTTTCGAGTTTTCTACTTAAAATTAGTTGGTCGGGTTTTTGAATTTTTTGACGCAATTTCTGGTGCAGAAACAATTTCCAGTGCGCACAACCCGACAAAACATGTCTGGTTTACAATAGTAGATCAGGGCCAATATAATAGAAATAGGAGTGGCACTCACCACTGCCAGAAGTAGAAATATGTTTCTTTATTCCAGGTATAATGTGAGCAAACATTAACCTCTTAAGGACCAGACCAATTTTATTTTTGCATTTTAGTTTTTTCCTCCTCCCCCTTCTAAAAATCATAACTTTTACATTTCCATCCACAGACCCATATGAGGGCTTGTTTTTGCGTCACCAATTGTACTTTGTAATTCTATGCAAAGTGGTCCGGCACTACGGGGGTAGTAGGTGGAGGTGGGTGTATTCTGCTAGGTGCGGGTGTGCGGTGGTGCTCTGGTTAGCACAGCAATACAATCTTCATAACCAAGCAAAAGGTAAAGAAAAATGGCAACTCACCAAGTTCACGTCTTCCGACTCCTTTGAGACAGATACTCCCATAAATTCATAGGGATATATACAGGGGGGATACCAACAGGCGACAAGCTCCGTTTCGTACTGAATTAGTACTTCTTCCGGCCATACCACTCTGTCTGGATAAGTGCACTTTATACACAGGTAAAGCCCATTAGTGACCACCCACACACGTGACGTGCAACTTCCGAGAAGAGGAGGAGCAGATCATAGGTATACCGCTGTATCAGCTTTCTCATTTAACCCTAAAGGACCCGTTGCATTCGATCTTAGTATACAATGCAACTCCCTTTTAAGAAGCGTTCTCTCTGTATTTTCTCCTTCTCTGTGCTCTATTTTTTTAGAGACCTACAAATCGGAGAACTTCAGGGTTATTCCCGTGACTCTTTCACATGGGATATTAGGCGAGGTTCATTTGGATGGAGTAAAAATGCTCCCTAATCCGGACGAACAGCTGGTGGCGCGTCTTCCCAATGTAAAAGAAGGCGCACTGGCAGAGAATTGCATAAATAATGTTTTTTGACTTGCAAGTTATCAACTTATTTACTGTATGGGCCCTAACCTTAGGTGCCTCACTGCCATGTTATATTTACAGTAATTGCAGTTTCTGCATTTCAAATTTCCTTTTGGTGACAAATCTCCTAACCATGTTGTTTTTTTTTTCCTCTCCTTATTCTGGGCTGCTCGCAATATGTCTCCTATTGTTCTAATCTTTTTGTACGTAATCCTTGGTTTCCTTAATGCTACATATTTTAATATTTCATCGGACTCTTATTATGTACCAATTTCGTCTTATGACGGCCTCTATCGTTTTATTCATTGACGAGTTATTAAATACAAATGTGAAACGTTTTTCTGGGGTTATTTTTGTTCTTTCACCTAGATCATTTCTGTTTTTTTGGTCTACTTTTAGTCTACTTTTTCATATCAGTTCAGTGGGGTAGGCTCTTTCTTCTAACCTTTTAGTTCATTTATTGGCTTATTTATATGTTCCTTCACTACTATTATTCCCCTTTGTAAGGACGAAATATAACCCTTCGCATATGAATTCAACGAAGGCATTAGATTTTCCGGTCAGCAAAAGTATACCAAAAAACGGAAATTATCTGCTAGGTGAAAGAACAAAAATTGTACCGCTTAAAAAAAAAAATCAAAATTAGTATGTTTGAAATTACCCTATTTTGACCACCTATAACTTTCCCATTTTTCTGTATATGGGGCGGTATGAGGGCTCATTTTTTGCGCCATGATCTTTAGATTTTATCAGTACCACTTTTGCTTAGGTTTTAATTTTTTTACGTTTACGCCGTTCCCTATACGGGGCGATACCAAATATATGTATTTTTTTTATGTTTTTTGGGGGGTAAAATGGGAAAAAACAGACATTTTACTTTTTTATTGGAGGAGGGGATTTTTCATATTTTTTTTACTTTACTTTGCATTTTTTACTTTTAAATTTTTTTTTTTTTTTTACACGTTAATAGTCCCCATAGGGGACTATTTATAGCAATCATTTGATTGCTAATACTGTTCAGTGCTATGCATAGGACATAGCACTGATCAATATTATCGGTGATCTTCTGCTCGATCCCAGACCAGAGCAGAAGACCCTGGGAGACAGCCGGACCCAGGTGAGGGGACCTCTGGCTGCCATGCTGGATGATTGGATCCCCACAGCAGCGCTGCGGGGGATCCGATCATCCATTCAAAGTACTGCACTGCCGCAGATGCCGTGATCTGTATTGATCATGGCATCTGAGGGGTTAATGGTGGACATCCGTGCTATCGCGGATGTCCGCCATTACCGGCAAGCCCCTGGCTGCTGATAGCAGCCGGGACCTGCCGCTCATGACGCGAGCACCACTCTGGTGCTTGCGATCATGGCGGCGCCTAAATGTACGTCATGGTGAGTTAAGTACCACGGCACCATGACATACATTTACGTCCATTGTCATTAAGGGGTTAAAAACGGGAGTACAGGACGCATTCCGATTTTTAATACAGTATATTGTCTTGCATGTATAGGATTGAAAGGGGGAGGGACTCCCCCTGTTGCATCATGTGTTTGCCTCCTGTTCTGTTAGCCTGTGGTTGGGCGGAGTCTTTTAGACTTCAAAGGGGTACTCCGTGGAACTAAACCTATAGCCCATTCTTTCCCTCTCATAAACCTATTGTCTAAATATCATTCATTTGCTATACAGAGCAGTTTACCCTCTTCAAGTGTCACTTACATGCAGTGAGTGAGGAAAATATGCTATAGAGCCATCTATTGTGTCTCTCTCTGAAAGCAGCCTCCACCCTCCTGAGACAGACCATGTGATTTCTGCCCTGCACTGAGTCATGCTCCCTTAAATAGGCACAGTTATTAAACATGATTTTTCATATTTGATTCCTTATGCCAAATAACTTTTGTAATTGACTTCCATAAAAAAAAGAAAAAAAACATTTTATTTTTTCTGCTGTATACTTCTGGCCACCAGGGGTCTCCTTTCTTGGCCAGAACACATTCCATCTGGTCAAAATCTCAGATTTTGGTCTCCTGCTAGTAATGGCAGGAGACCTAACTCAGGAAGTGTTTCTCTGCACTTAGCTTGATTGACAGCTGCACAGGGATTCACTGAAAGCAGCTGCACAAACTAAAAGCTGCTGCCCAAAGCTTGAGGTCTTCTGTTCATCACAGTACTGCAACAATGTGAGGGCGGAACTGGTCCCCCAGCAGGCTTCAGTGATGTCATGCCTGCTGGGAAATGCCCACTTTCTTCTGCTGGGAGATTTCACTGTGAGCAAGAAGAAAGGTATGATACAGAGCTTTTTAAAGCTCTGAAATTTTTTCTAAGGGCGGGAGGGGTGTTATGAGTAGTTAGGGAACATAGCCTGAGTTTGTTTAGAAAAGTTTATTTAGTGACAGGTACCCTTTAACCCCTTAAGGACCGAGCCCTTTTTCACCTTAAGGACTGGAGCGTTTTTTGCAATTCTGACCACTGTCACTTTAAACATTAATAACTCTGGAATGCTTTTAGTTATCATTCTGATTCCGAGAATGTTTTTTTGTGACATATTCTACTTTAACTTAGTGGTAAAATTTTATGCTAACTTGCATCCTTACTTGGTGAAAAATCACCAAATTTGATGAAAAAAATGAAAATTTTGCATTTTTCTAACTTTGAAGCTCTCTGCTTGTAAGGAAAATGGATATTCAAAATATTTTTTTTTGGGTTCACATATACAATATGTCTACTTTATATTTGCATCATAAAATTTATGAGTTTTTACTTTTGGAAGACACCAGAGGGCTTCAAAGTTCAGCAGCAATTTTGAAATTTTTCACAAAATTTTCAAACTAGCTATTTTTCATGGACCAGTTCACGTTTGAAGTGGATTTGAAGGGCCTTCATATTAGAAATGCCCCATAAAAGACCCCATTATAAAAACTACACCCCCCAAAGTATTCAAAATGACATTCAGTAAGTGTATTAACCCTTTAGGTGTTTCACAGGAATAGCAGCAAAGTGAAGGAGAAAATTCAAAATCTTAATTTTTTACACTCGCATGTTCTTGTAGACCCAATTTTTGAATTTTTGCAAGGGATAAAAAGGAGAAAATTTTTACATGTATTTGAAACCCAATTTCTCTCGAGTAAGCACATACCTCATATGTCTATGTTAATTGTTCGGCGGGCGCAGTAGAGGGCTCAGAAGGGAAGGAGCGTCAAATGGTTTTTGGGGGGCATGTCACCTTTAGGAAGCCCCTATGGTGCCAGAACAGCAAAACAACACACATGGCATACCATTTTGGAAACTAGACCCCTCAGGGAACGTAATAAGGGGTAATGTGAACCTTAATACCCTACAGGTGTTTCACGACTTTTGCATATGTTAAAAAAATATGTTTTTTTTACCTAAAATGCTTGGTTTCCCAAAAATTTTACATTTTTAAAAAGTGTAATAGCAGAAAATACCCCCCGAAAATTTGAAACCCAATTTCTCCCGATTCAGAAAACACCCCATATGGGGGTGAAAATTGCTCTGCTGGCGCACTACAGGTCTCAGAAGAGAAGGAGTCACATTTGGCTTTTTGAAAGCAAATTTTGCTCTGGGGGCATGCCGCATTTAGGAAGCCCCTATGGTGCCAGAACAGCAAAAAAAAAAACAAATGGCATACCATTTTGGAAACTAGACCCCTCGGGGAACGTAACAAGGGGGTAATGTGAACCTTAATACCCTACAGGTGTTTCACGACTTTTGCATATGTGAACATTTTTTATTTTTTTTTTACCTAAAATGCTTGGTTTCCCAAAATTTTTACATTTTTAAAAAGGGTAATAGCAGAAAACACCCCCCAAAATTTGAAGCCCAATTTCTCCCGATTCAGAAAACACCCCATATGGGGGTGAAAAGTTCTCTGCTGGCGCACTACAGGTCTCAGGAGAGAAGGAGTCACGTTTGGCTTTTTGAAAGCAAATTTAGCTCTGGGGGCATGCCGCATTTAGGAAGCCCCTATGGTGCCAGGACAGCAAAAAAACAAACACATGGCATACCATTTTGGAAACTAGACCCCTCGGGGAACGTAACAAGGGGTTAAGTGAACCTTTATACCCCACAGGTGTTTCATGACTTTTGTATATGTAAAAAAAAAATTTTTTTTTTACCTAAAATGCTTGTTTTCCCAAAAATTTTACATTTTTAAAAAGGGTAATAGCAGAAAATACCCCACAAAATTTGAAGCCCAATTTCTCCCGAGTACGGCGATACCCCATATGTGGCCCTAAACTGTTGCCTTGAAATACGACAGGGCTCCAAAGTGAGAGTGCCATGCGCATTTGAGGCCTAAATTAGGGATTACATAGGGGTGGACATAGGGGTATTCTACGCCAGTGATTCCCAAACAGGGGGCCTCCAGCTGTTGTAAAACTCCCAGCATGCCTGGACAGTCAGTGGCTATCTGGCAATACTGGGAGTAGTTGTTTTGCAACAGCTGGAGGCTCCGTTCTGGAAACAGTGGCGTACCAGACGTTTTTCATTTTTATTGGGGAGGGGAGGGGGGCTGTGTAGGGGTATGTGTATATGTAGTGTTTTTTACTTTTTATTTTATTTTGTGGTAGTGTAGTGGTGTTTTTAGGGTACAGTCGCACGGGCGGGGGTTCACAGTAGTTTCTCGCTGGCAGTTTGAGCTGCTGCAGAAAATTTGACGCAGCTCAAACTTGCAGCCGGATACTTACTGTAATCCTCCGCCCATGTGAGTGTACCCTGTACGTTCACATTGGGGGGGGGAACATCCAGCTGTTGCAAAACTACAACTCCCAGCATGTACGGACTATCAGTGCATGCTGGGAGTTGTAGTTTTGCAACCGCTGGAGGCTCCGTTTTGGAAACAGTGACATACCAGACGTTTTTCATTTTTATTGGGGAGGGGAGGGGGGCTGTGTAGGGGTATGTGTATATGTAGTGTTTTTTACTTTTTATTTTATTGTGTGTTAGTGTAGTGTTTTTAGGGTACAGTAGCACGGGCGGGGGGTTCACAGTAGTTTCTCGCTGGCAGTTTGAGCTGCGACAGAAAATTTGCTGCAGCTCAAACTTGCAGCCGGATACTTGCTGTAATCCTCCGCCCATGTGAGTGTACCCTGTACGTTCACATTGGGGGGGACATCCAGCTGTTGCAAAACTACAACTCCAAGCATGTACGGTCTATCAGTGCATGCTGGGAGTTGTAGTTTTGCAACAGCTGGAGACACACAGGTTGTGAAACACCGAGTTTGGTAACAAATTGGCTGGGGATGCTGGGGATTGTAGTTATGCAACAGCTGGAGACACACTGGTTTACTACTTAACTCAGTGTGCCTTCAGCTGTTGCAAAACTACAATTCTCAGCAGTCACCGACAGCCAACGGGCATGCTGGGAGTTGTAGTTATGCAACCACTACAACTCCCAGCATGCACTTTAGCTGATTGTGCAAGCTGGGAGTTGTAGTTACACAACAGCTGAAGGTACACTTTTACATAGAAAGAATGTGCCTTCAGCTGTTGCAAAACTACAAGTCCCAGCATGCCCATAAGGGCATGCTGGGAGTTGTGGTGGTCTGCCTCCTGCTGTTGCATAACTACAGCTCCCAGCATGCCCTTGTTGCATGCTGGGAGCTGTTGCTAAGCAACAGCAGGAGGCTGTCACTCACCTCCAACGATCCAGCCGCACAGGTCAGTCCCTCGTCGTCTCCGCCGCCGCCGCTGCTCCTGGGGCCCCGATCCCAACAGGGACGCCGGGGATCGGGGTCCCCAGCACCGGGGGTCGTCTTCCCGCACCCGCTCACGTCCTCCGGAAGAGGGGCGGAGCGGGTTACGGGAGTGACACCCGCAGCAGGCGCCCTGATTGGTCGGCCGGTAATCCGGCCGACGAATCAGGGCGATCGTGAGGTGGCACCAGTGCCACCTCACCCATGCTGGCAATGGCTGTTCGGGGCCGTCTCTGACGGCCCCGATCAGCCAGTAATTCCGGGTCATCGGGTCACTGGAGACCCGATTGACCCGGAATCCGCCGCAGATCGCTGGACTGAATTGTCCAGCGATCTGCGGCAATCGCCGACATGGGGGGACATAATGACCCCCCTGGGCGATATGCCGGGATGCCTGCTGAACGATTTCAGCAGGCATCCGGCTCCCCTCCGGCTAGCGGTGGGGGCCGGAAATGCTCAGGGCGTATCCATACGCCCTCGGTCCTTAAGGACTTGGAAACGGGGGCGTATGGATACGCCCTATGTCCTTAAGGGGTTAAAGGTGTACTCCACTGGAAAACTTTTTTTTTATTTTTTTTAAATCAACAGGTGCCAGAAAGTTAGAGATTTGTAAATTACTTCTATATAAAAATCTTAACCCTTCCAGTATTTATCAGCTGCTGTATGTTTTAGAGGAAGTTCTTTTCTTTTGGAATTTCCTTTCTGTCTGACCACAGTGCTCTCTGCTGACACCTCTGTCCATTTTAGGAACTGTCCAGAGTATAGCATAGGTGTCAGCAGAGAGCACTGTGGTCAGACAGAAAGGAAATTAAAAAAGAAAAGAACTTCCTGTGGAGCATACAGCAGCTAAGTACTGGAAGGATTAAGATTTTTTTAATAGAAATAATTTTAAAATCTGTTTAACATTCTGGTACCAGTTGATAAAAAAAGTTTTCCAGGGGAGTACCCCTTTAAGCTGTGAGGTGTGTGCTGCCTCAGACAATCACACACTGTATCTCTTTGCTCACAGAGCAGGAGTATGGGAGCTGCTCTCAGAGAGGGAGCTGGAGGATGTGAGAACAGCTGCAATGATTCCTGGGAAATGTAGTATTCATGCTGAAGAGAAGAGGATGGCATAGAATATCAAGTAGGCAGAGACAACAACAGGGTGCACAGGAGCCATACATATCAGGCAGGATCATTTATAGGGAACATATTCAGGTATGGTTGTGGCTTTGGAGCCTTTCTTTATATATGTTCTTCAATGGAGCCCCCTTTTAAGGGGACCAAAAAAGTTTAAAAAAAAATAAAAAAAAAAAAAAATAAAAAAATTAATAAATAAAAATTGACTTTAGAAAAACAAAATGTCACTTCTCCAATAAAGCCCTGTATTATTACGAAAATGACATTAAATAAATGAATGTAATTTATTTTGCTTTTCTTTGTAATTTGATATTAATAGCAAGCATGCTCAAGTTGTTAAAAGTGACAATGTTACTTTTGTTATACAGTACAGAGAATTATAGCAAAGACCTAGATGTGGAAAGTGAAAGTGCAGAAGAGGACTCTGATGAAGACACCATGAAGACTGATGATCTCTCTAAGGCTACAGAAAGTCATATCCTTCCTGTTCATTCCTCTGAAACACCTCATAAACTCCTAAAGTCTGAGCAAAAAGAACTAAGAAGGATAAGAAGAGGAGATTTTTCTTGGGTGCCGGTTTTGTAAGATTGTCATATACATTTCTAATTTCTTGTTGTTCGTTTTTTGTTCCCGCCCCCCACTTGATTTAAGAACACTTTTTGTATGAATACTATCACTCATCTGTAAAAATTTCTTCAACATAACTGTTCAACATACTTATGGCAAAGTTAACACTGCTTTTAGCTGTCATTCAATAAAAAATAGCATGTAAGAACACTGATCTCTTTTTGAGGTTTGCTTATTTATACAGTGGTCTCCGACATACAATTTTATTTTACAATACAATTGAATTTTTTTATTTTTTTTTATTTTATTCTGAGAGCATGGTGAGTTAATTCTGTATTAAACTTATGATGGCCTGTGTTCTGGCTTTCAACAGCTGTCTGCTTAACCCCTTAAGGACTCTTGACGTACGCGTACGTCATGACACCCTGGTACTTAAAGGGTAGCTCCCACCATCCTATTTTTTTTTATTTATTTTTTTTTTTCTAGCCCGTTCTTCCCCCTGATTGACAGGCAGGGAGCGAGTGCAGCCTAACTGACTGATTGCCACTCCAAAATCAGTCCTTTTTCAGTGGCCGGTTTTTAAATGTAAATTAAACCTTTTTAATGAAAAAAAAAATAATAATAAAAGTATATTAGAGATATGTTGTAGTACAACATATCAAAAAATAAAGTTGGTGACAGTGCCATTTTAAGGACCCATGACGTACGTCATGGAGAATTCCGGGCCGCGCCGTGCAAACGCCCAGGGGGGATCATCAGATCGCAGTGAATTCACACTTGTGAATTGCTGCGATTCCGGTGATGCGGTGACCCGCTGACCCGGACATACATGGTGATCGGGGGTGTAGGACACACCCCCAATCGCCCACTGTATCTATGGGGAAGTGGCGATTTCGTCCCCCCCCCCCCCCCCAGCAGGGGAGGTGGAATAGCAGGGGAGGGGATAACTGCACCCTCCCGCAGCTGCCTGGGTTCAGTCAGCGGTCAGAGATGCTGTAGGAAGCCAGGGACCCCCCCCTCTGCCGAGATCGGAGCCCCCACAGAAGAAAAGAAGCCCTCCATAGATCAGGGAAAGAATACAGCCCAGTGAAAGGTAGGGTAAAAAAAATTCCCCAACCCCCCTGGACCCCTTAATAGGTCCCCAAGGGTCCGCTGCAATTTTTCAACGTGACCCGGGCCCTATTAGGGGTTCAGGGCGCTGCATTTGGTCCCCCATTTTTTTCTGTCCTGGCACCATAGGGGCTTCCTAAATGCGACATGCCCCCCAAAAACCATTTCAGAATAACTCTCCAAAATCCCACTGTCGCTCCTTCCCTTCGGAGCCCTCTAGTGCAGTGTTTTTCAACCACTGTGCCGCGGCTTTTGCCGGAAAATAAGATATATGCAAGATAAGACAGTGTTTCCCAACCAGTGTGCCTCCAGCTGTTGCAAAACTACAATTCCCAGCATGCCCGGACAGCCAAAGGCTGTCCGGCCATGCTGGGAGTTGTAGTTTTGCAACAGCTGGAGGCACACTGGTTGGGAAATACTGATATAGGCACAGAGTTTAATTTTTTTTACATTTTCTAATGGTGGTGTGCCTCGTGATTTTTTTCATGAAAAAAGTTTGAAAAACACTGCTCTAGTGCACCCGCCGAACACTTGACATACACATATGAGGTATTTCCTTACTTGAGAGAAAATGGGTTACACATTTTAGGAAGATTTCTCTCCTTTTTACCCCTTGTAAAAATTCAAAAACTGGGTCTACAACAACATGCCAGTGTAAAAAATTTATATTTTGAATTTTCTCCTTCAATTTGCTGCTATTCCTGTGAAATACCTAAAGGGTTAACAAACCTTTTGAATGTCATTTTGAATACTTTGAGGGGTGTAGTTTTTATAATGGGGTCATTAGTGGGGTATTTCTTATATGAAGAAAATTTTGTGAAAAATTGGAAAATTGCTGCTGAACTTTGAAGCCCTCTGAAGTCTTCCTAAAGTAAAAACATGTGAACTTTATGATGCAATTATAAAGTAGACATCTTGTATATGTGAATCAATATATCATTTATTTGGAATATTCATTTTCCTTATAAGCAGAGAGCTTCAAAGTAAAAAAAAAAAAAAAAAAGCAAAACTTTCAGTTTTTTCATAAAATTTTTGAATTTTTCACCAAGAAATGATGCAAGTATCGACAAAATTTTACCACTAAAATTAAGTAGAATATGTCACGAAAAAACAGTCTCGGAATCAGAATGAAAGGTAAAAGCATCCCAGAGTTATTAATGCTTTAAAGTGAAAGATGGTGGTCAGATGTGCAAAAAATGGCAGGGTCCTACAGTGGAAATTGGCTGGGTCCTTAACCCCTTTTTTGCAATTCTGACCACTGTCACTTTAAGCATTAATAACTCTGGGATGCTTTTACCGATTATTCTGATTCTGAGAGTTTTTTCGTGACATATTCTACTCTGATAGTGGTAAATTTTCATCGTTACTTGCATCCTTTCTTGGTGAAAAATCCCAAAATTTCATGAAAATTTAGCATTTTTCTAACTTTGAAACTCTGCTTGTAAGGAAAATGGATATTGCAAATAAATTATATGTTGATTCACATATCAACTTCATTATGCAAATATAAAGTAGACATATTGTATATGTTTTTACTTTTGGAAGACATCAGAGGGCTTCAAAGTTCAGCAACAATTTTCCAATTTTTCACAAAATTTTCAAAATCGGAATTTTTCAGGGACCAGTTCTGTTTTGAAGTGGATTTGAGGGGTCGTCTTATTAGATATACCCCATAAATGACCCCATTATAGAAAAAAAAAAAGTATTCAAAATGACATTCAGAAAGTGTGTTAACCCTTTAGGTGTTTCACAGGAATAGCAGCAAGGTAAAGGAGAAAATTCAAAATTTTCATTTTTTACACTGTCATGTTCTTGTAGACCCAGTTTTTGAAATTTTACAAGGGGTAAAAGGAGAAAAAGCCCCCCAAAATTTGTAACCCAATTTCTCTCGAGTAAGGAAATACCTCATATGTGGATTTCAAGTGCTCTGTGGGTGCACTACAAGGCTCAGAAGGGAAGGAGCAACAATGGGATTTTGGAGAGTGAGTTTTCCTGAAATGGTTTTTGGGGGGCATGTCACATTTAGGAAGCCCCTATGGTGCCAGAACAGCAGAACCCCCCCACATGGCATACCATTTTGGAAACTACACCCCCCAAGGAATGTAACAAGGGGTCCATTGAGCCTTAAAGGAGTAGTCCAGTGGTGACTCAAGGATAGGGGTAAGTTGCAGATCGCGGGGGGTCCGACCGCTGGGGCCCCCTGCGATCTCCTGTACGGAGCCCCGACAGCCCGCGGGAAGGGGGCGTGTCGACCTCCGCACGAGGTGGCGGCCGACACGCCCCCTCAATACAACTCTATGGCAGAGCCGAAGCGCTGCCTTCGGCAATCTCCGGCTCTGCCATTGAGATGTATTGAGGGGGCGTGTCGGCCGCCGCCTCGTGCGGGGGTCGACACCCGCTATCTCGGCGGAGAGCCGGGGCCCCGTACAGAGAGATCGCAGGGGGCCCCAGCGGTCGGACCCCCCGCGATCTCAAACTTATCCCCTATCCTTAGGATAGGGGATAAGATTTTCACCACTGGACTACCCCTTTAACACCCCACAGGTGTTTGACAACTTTTCATTAAAGTCAGATGTGTAAATGAATTTTTTTTTCACTAAAATGCTGATTTTCCCCCAAATTTTACATTTTTACAAGGGGTTGTAGGAGAAAATGCCCCCCACAATTTGTAACCCCATCTCTTCTGAGTATGGAAATACCCCATGTGTGGACGTCAAGTGCTCTGCTGGCGCACTACAATGCTCAGAAGAGGAGGAGTCACATTTGGCTTTTGGAAAGCAAATTTTGCTCAAATTGTTTTTGGGGGGCATGTCGCATTTAGGAAGCCCCTATGGTGCCAGAACAGCAAAAAAAACACATGGCATACTATTTTGGAAACTACACCCCTCAAGGAACGTAACAAGGCGTAGAGTGAGCATTAACACCCCACAGGTGTTTGACAAAGTTGCACGAGAAAATGAAAATTTAGATTTTTTTTCACTAGAATGCTGATGTTACCCCAAATTTTTCATTTTCACAAGGGGTAATTGGACAAAAAGCCTCCCAAAATTTGTAACCCCATTTCTTATGGAAATACCCCATATGTGGATGTAAAGTGCTCTGCGGGCGAACTACAATGCTCAGAAGAGGAGGAGCACCATTGAGCGTTTGGTGAATTTGGTTGGAATAGAAGTGGGAGGCCATGTGTGTTTACAAAGCCCCCCGTGGTGCCAGAACAGTGGACCCCCCCCCCCCCACGTGACCCCATTTTGGAAACTACACCCCTCACAGAATTTAATAAGGGGTGCAGTGAACATTTACACCCCACTGGCGTTTAACAGATCTTTGGAACAGTGGGCTGTGCAAATGAAAAATAACATTTTTCATTTTCACGGACCACTGTTCCAAAAATCTGTCAGAGACCTGTGGGGCGTAAATGCTCACATGGGTCACATGTGGGTATTTATTGTTCTGCGTTTGTGAGAACCGCTGTGCAAATCACCAATTTAGGCCTCAAATGTACATAGTGCGCTCTCACTTCTGAGCCTTGTTGTGCGCCCGCAGAGAATTTTACGCCCACATATGGGGTATTTCCGTACTCAGGAGAAATTGTGTTACAAATTATTTTTATTTTTTTCCCCTTTTACCACTTGTGAAAATTAAAAGTATGGGGCAACACCAGCATGTTAGTGTAAATGTTTTTTTTTTTTTTACACTAACAGGCTGGTGTAGACCCCAACTTTTCCTTTTCATAAGGGGTAAAAGGAGAAAAAGCCCCCCAAAATTTGTAACTCAATTTCTCCCGAGTACGGAGATACCCCATATGTGGCCCTAAACTCTTTCCTTGATATACGACAGGGCTCTGAAGTGAGAGAGCGCCATGCGCATTTGAGGACTAATTTGGGGATTTGAATCTGCCACAAAAATACCCTACGGCAGTGTTTCCCAAACAGGGTGTCTCCATCTGTTGCTAAACTCCCGGCATGCCTTGACAGTCAGTGGCTGTCCTGCAATACTGTGAGTTGTTGTTTTTCAACAGCTGGGGGCTCCTTTTTGGAAGCAGTGCCGTACAAGATTATTTTATTTGGGGGGGGGACTGTGTAGGGGTATGTAGTGTTTTACTTTTTATTTTGTGTAGTTTTTTTAGGATACATTCACACAGGTGCAGGTTTACAGTGAGTTTCTTTGCAGGGAGTTTGAGCTGCGGTAGAAAATTTGCCACATCTCAAACTTGCAGCAGAACACGTTGTGTAAACCTGCCCGTGTGAATGTACCCTGTACATTCACATTGGAGGGGGGGGGGGGGGGGGCGCAAACCTCCAGCTGTTGCAAAACTACAACTCCCAGCATGCGCTGACAGACCATACATGCTGGAAGTTGTAGTTATGCAACAGCTGGAGGCACATTGGTTGGGAAACACTGAGAGTTTTACTTAAAGAAGATATCCCATGCAGCAAAGAAAAAAAAATACCTAGCCATTCCATAGTATATTCACCTACCACCTCTCTGACATGTTTGTGATTTTTTTTTCCGGCCCCCATTCACCGGCTATTCAGCTCATAAATTCCAGTTACTTCCTGGTTATGGTGGCTAAGCCTGTGATCTCAAAGACTACATTTCCCTGCATGCACTGCTCACATTTCCTGCTCTCAGCTGCCTGAGCAGAGAGCTTGTTACCACCCCTAACTTATGTTAGTCACTCCCACAGCTCTGCTAGCTCACTCCCACATAACACTGAGCTCCAATCATAGCTCTATACAGCAGGGTGGCCACGAGGAAATAAAATGTAATCTCAGTGTTCAGAGAGAGGGACCCGGGAGTTGAAGCTGCAGTTTTACACTGTAAAATCACTCCCTCCCCCTCCTCCTCTCAGTGAAACAGCTTTACAGTGGCACAATCACCTCCCCCCTTCTCTGCCCTGCACTCCTCTCTCCCCAGTGCTCAGTGTGACAGCTCTACGCTGGCAGCTCCCTCCCCTCCCCCTTCTCCTCCGTTCTCAGTGTAAAAACATTAGCAAGGAGAGGGGAGAGAATCAGCCTGTTTGCTGGGGCTGCTATGATCTGAATCAGCCGGGATATAGGCAGTGCTGCTCAGCCAATCACTGCAGAACAGAAGGAGGACAGTGTGAATATTCATCAGATGGGAGGGGCTAAGGCCGAGCACAGGGAGCTCTCTGCAGCACGGGTTTTCTGGGTAATTGTCACGTCACGGCCCCCGGGATGCTGCTGATAACAGCCTGAATAGGGGGTCGAAAGTCATGAAAACCTGGAACAGCTGAATTTCCTGTCAGACAGAAGAATGCAGAAAAAGCTTGTTTCTAAGCAGCATTGGTAATGGAAGTGATTTACAAACCTATATAACTTTACCTTCTGCACTAAAAGCTGAACAATTTTTTACTGTGAGACTTGTCCTTTAACTCAGTGTTTCGCAACCAGTGCGCCCCCAGCTGTTGCAAATCTAGAACTCCCAGCATGTACAGTCTCTCAGTGCATGCTGGGAGTTGTATTTTTGCAATAGCTGGAGGCATACTGGTTGCAATACACTGAGTTGGCTTGCTCTTCTGAGTGTTGCTGTGTAAGAGGGGGCGTGAAAGAGGAGTTACAAAAACTGTGATTATCTGTTGTGCGGAGTGAATCTGTGGAGTGGGTGCGACTGCCTATAGTCCACATTCATATTTTGGGTAAGTCTTTCTCTTTTGCACATAGTGGGATAACTGTTAGAGTTTAAACACCCTTTTTCATTTTTTTTTTTTTCTCTCTGTTCCACCTCTAGGGGGAGGAGGAGTAGATTGGGCACAGGTGTATAAATCTTAGCTTGATTGAGAGCTTGCTCTTCTGAGTGTTGCTGTGTAAGAGGGGGCGTGAAAGAGGAGTTACAAAAGCAGGAGTTTGAAAGCAGGAGGTTGAGATCGCTGTGAGTGTTAATTTCTGAACCCACAAGGTCTACAAAAAAAATTTAAGTGTCATTTTGACTGTCTGTTTTTTCCTATACATTTGTGAAATCCCCATAACTAGATGGCCTCCATGTTGTAAAATGCAGTCCAATGTACATCCTGTTCAATGTATGCAATCCTTGAACAACAGTTTGAGGGTGCATATTGTTGTGCGAGATGTGTGCTAGTTGTCCGTTTGGAAGCCCAGATCCTGCATCTAGAGGGGCGACTGGCAACAATGAGAAGCATTAACAACATGGAGAGGAGTCTCGTGCTCACTGAGCAGGCACTCTCGGGAATAGAGGTGGGGGAGGACAGTGGGACGGAGTTGCAGGACAGTCAGGTCGTTAGCTTGGTTACAGTTAGAAAGAGGGGTAGGGGAAAAAGTGTCAGGGAGGCTAGTCCTGAACTGGCACACCCCAACAAGTTTGCCCGCTTGGCAGATGAGGGGGATGCCATTACAGAGCTAGCAGAACTGCAGCAGGATATTGCCTCTGACCGCCAGGGGGGCGGGAGGGAGGAGTACAGGGCAGGCCAGACAGGTACTAGTGGTGGGGGACTCAATTATTAGGGGGACAGACAGGGCAATCTGTCACAAAGACCGGGATCGCCGAACAGTGTGTTGTCTGCCTGGCGCACGAGTTCGGCACATCGCGGATCGGGTTGACAGGTTGCTGGGCGGGGCTGGAGAGGACCCAGCAGTCATGGTACATATTGGCACCAATGACAAAGTAAGAGGTAGGAGGAGTGTCCTTAAAAATGATTTCAGGGACTTAGGCCGCAAGCTTAAGGCAAGGACCTCCAAGGTAGTATTTTCTGAAATACTACCAGTACCACGAGCCACACCAGAGAGGCAGGGGGAGATCAGGGAGGTAAACAAGTGGCTCAGAAGCTGGTGTAGGAAGGAAGGGTTTGGGTTCATGGAGAACTGGGCTGACTTCGCTGTCGGTTACCGGCTCTACCGTAGGGACGGGCTGTACCTCAATGGGGAGGGTGCAGCTTTGCTTGGGGAGAAGATGGCTAGAAGGGTGGAGGAGTGTTTAAACTAGGGGCTTGGGGGGAGGGAACCTACAGCAAAGAGGGGGAAGATAGTGTAGATAGAGAGGTGGGAATTATAAATGTACCTGGGGGTGGAGCGGAGGGAGGGGTTAGAATAGTTAATAGGAATAGGCTTCATAGGAAAATAAAACTTACACCCTTGAATCCCATTAACCCCAATAACATAAAGGATGGAAATGTAAAGTGTATGTTCACAAATGCCAGAAGCCTAGCAAATAAAATGGGGGAGCTTGAGGCCTTGATACTGGAGGAACATATTGATATAGTTGGGGTCACTGAGACATGGCTGGACTCCTCGCATGACTGGGCTGTCAATCTGCAGGGGTTTACATTGTTTCGCAAGGATACAATGAACAGAAAAGGTGGTGGAGTCTGTCTGTATGTAAGAAGTGGTATGAAAGTCAGTGTGAACGATGCCATAGTGTGTGATGATTCTGAGGAGGTGGAATCACTGTGGGTAGAATTACAAAAGGAGGGAAATACTGAAAAAATATTTGGGGTAATCTACAGACCCCCTAATATCACTGAAGAGATAGAAGTTCGGCTTCATAAACAAATAGAGAGGGCCGCCCGGGCAGGTACAGTGGTAATAATGGGAGATTTTAACTATCCAGATATAGATTGGGGTCCGGGGTTGGCTAAAACTACAAAGGGGCGACAATTCCTAAATTTATTGCAGGTTAATTTTATGGGCCAGTTTGTGGAGGACCCAACAAGAAGTGATGCCTTGTTGGATCTGATCATTTCCAACAACGCAGAGCTGGTTGGTAAGGTAACTGTGCGGGAAAACCTTGGTAATAGCGACCACAATATAGTTACTTTTGACTTAAAATGTAGAAAACAAAGACAGGCGGGGAAGGCAAAAACATATAACTTTAAAAAGGCAAATTTCCCTAGGCTGAGAGCTGCACTACAGGACATAGACTGGGGGGAGGTGTTGTCAAATACTGATACAGAAGGTAAATAGGACATCTTTAAATCAACTCTAAATAACTATACAGCTAAATATATACCAAAGGGGAACAAATATAAACGATTAAAACTAAATCCTACATGGCTGACAAATGATGTTAAAGGAGCAATAAACAACAAAAAATATAGCCTTCAAAAAATACAAATCTGATGGGTCAGCGATAACATTTAAACAGTACAAAGAGCTTAATAAAATCTGTAAAAATGTAATAAAAACAGCAAAAATTCAAAACGAGAGACAGGTGGCCAAAGAAAGCAAAACTAATCCTAAATATTTTTTTAGATATATAAATGCAAAAAAACCAAGGACAGAGCATGTAGGACCCCTTAATAATGATAATGGGGAGGTCGTCACAGGCGATCAAGAGAAAGCGGAGCTACTGAATGGGTTCTTTAGTTCTGTATACACTATGGAAAAAGGAGCTGACATTGGCCAGGTCAGTGCTGGTAACACTTCATGTAATGTACTGAACTGGCTTAATGTAGAGATGGTACAAGGTAAGTTAAGTGATATAAATGTAAGCAAATCTCCAGGGCCAGATGGATTGCACCCAAGAGTTCTTAGAGAGGTAAGTTCAGTAATATCTGTACCCCTGTTCATGATATTTAGAGATTCACTGGTGTCTGGTATTGTACCAAGGGACTGGCACAAGGCGAATGTGGTGCCAATCTTCAAAAAGGGCTCTAGGTCTTCCCCAGGAAACTATAGACCGGTAAGTTTAACGTGCATTGTGGGTAAATTGTTTGAAGGACTTATAAGGGATTACATACAGGAATACATAGGGGATAATAGTATTATAAGTGATAGCCAGCATGGGTTTACTAAGGATAGAAGTTGTCAAACCAATCTAATTTGCTTTTATGAAGAGGTGAGTAGAAGCCTTGACAGAGGAATGGCTGTGGATATAGTGTTTCTGGATTTTGCCAAAGCATTTGATACTGTCCCTCATAGACGTCTGACAGGTAAGTTAAGGTCTTTGGGTTTGGAAATTTTAGTTTGTAACTGGATTGAACACTGGCTCATGGATCGTACCCAGAGAGTGGTGGTCAATGATTCGTACTCGGATTGGTCCCCGGTTATTAGTGGTGTACCCCAAGGTTCAGTACTGGGCCCACTGTTGTTTAATTTATTTATCAATGATATAGAGGATGGTATTAACAGCTCTGTTTCTATCTTTGCAGATGACACCAAGCTTTGTAGCACGGTACAGTCTATAGAGGATGTGCATAAGTTACAGGATGACTTGGATAGACTAAGTGTATGGGCATCCACTTGGCAAATCAGGTTCAATGTGGATAAATGTAAAGTCATGCAACTGGGTACCAGAGTCACTGGTAGAGAAGGATCTGGGTGTACTTGTAGATCACAGACTACAGAATAGCATGCAATGTCAGGCTGCTGCTTCCAAAGCCGGCAGGATATTGTCATGTATCAAAAGAGGCATGGACTCAAGGGACAGGGACATAATACTCCCCCTTTATAAAGCATTGGTACGGCCTCACCTGGAATATGCTGTTCAGTTTTGGGCACCTGTCCATAAAAGGGACACTGCAGAGTTGGAAAGGGTGCAGAGACGCGCGACTAAACTAATATGGGGCATGGATCATAGCTATGAGGAGCGATTAAAGGAGTTACAATTGTTTAGTCTTGAGAAGAGACGTTTAAGGGGGGATATGATAAACGTATATAAGTATATTAATGGCCCATACAAAAAATATGGAGAAAAACTGTTCCAGGTTAAACCCCCCCAAAGGACGAGGGGGCACTCCCTCCGTCTGGAGAAGAAAGGGTTTAGTCTCAAGGGGCGACACGCCTTCTGTACCGTGAGGACTGTGAATTTATGGAACGGTCTACCTCAGGAACTGGTCACAGCAGGAACAATTAACAGCTTTAAAACAGGATTAGATACATTCCTGGAACAAAATAACATTAATGCTTATGAAGAAATATAAAATCCCATCCCTTCCCCTATATCGCGCCACACCCCTACCCCTTAATTCCCTCGTTGAACTTGATGGACATATGTCTTTTTTCGACCATACTAACTATGTAACTATGTGTCTCCAGCTGTTGCAAAACTGCGACAATCAGCATGCATTGACAGCCGAAGGGCATGCTGAGAGTTGTAGTGTTGCAACAGCTGGAGGCACACTGCTACAACTCCCAGCATACCCTTTGGTAGCCTGTGCATTCTGGGAGTTGTAGTTATGCAACACCTGGCTGCACACTTTTTCATAGAAAAAAAAGTGCCTCCAGCTGTTGCATAACGACAACCCCCAGCATGCACAGACTAGCAAAGGGCATGCTGGAAGTTGTAGATGGAACTCCAGCAGTTGCAAAACTACAACTCCCAGCATGCCCTTTGGCTTTTGCATGCCGAGAGTTGTTGCTAAGCAACAGCAGGAAGTGAAGAGGCCTTACCTCCTGCTGTGTATCCTGCCCCGGGACGCCGCCCCTGCTTCAGCCAATCCTGCTGCTCCTGTCACCGCCACCGCCCCAGAGGGGACCCCCGCCGGACCAGGGCAAAGTAGGAGACCCCTTCCGGCGCCGACCTCCGCTCCAATCGCCGTCTCCAGCAGGTCCGTGACTGATCGGTCGTTCCGACCGATCAATCACGTGATCGCAAGGCGGCACCCGTGCCACCTCACTCCTGCTGAGTAAGGGTGAATGGGGCTGTCTCGGACAGCCCCATTCACCGTTTTTTTCTGGGTCACCTGATCACCAGTGACCCAATTGACCTGGAATAACCCCAAATCGCACGTCTGAATTGACGCACGATTTGCAGCGA
The DNA here is from genome assembly GCF_029499605.1 of Hyla sarda. Taxonomy (NCBI): domain Eukaryota; kingdom Metazoa; phylum Chordata; class Amphibia; order Anura; family Hylidae; genus Hyla; species Hyla sarda. The sequence goes on along the minus strand of NC_079196.1, from coordinate 131,489,233 downwards.
ACACCAATATGGGGGGACCTCAGGAACCCCTGGGCGATATGCTGGGATGCCTGCTGAACGATATCAGCAGGCATCCCGATCCCTGCCCGTGAGCGGCAGGGACCGGATGAATGCAGGGCGTATCCATATGCATACGCCCTGCGTCCTTATGGGGTTAATGTCAGTCCGCCACTGCATATCAGTACAATAGAGAGACACTTACTGTGTCTCTGTGCTGCACCATGCCCACGGCTGTGTGCTTCCCTTCTGGGCCCCCTCCCTGAATGAACTGCTGGAAGATGATCGGGCTGATTGTATAGTGCTGAAGAGCACTAATCCAGCCATTCTCCACATCACAAAAACACTGGGACTTCTAGGGCCTGTGATGTCACTGATGTTGGGGAGAAGTGTCGCTTGTGTAGAAGTGCAGTTTCAGCAAGCTGTAAAGTCTCCCATCCAGATGCTGGCCCTGCCCAAATAATGTACAGTAAGTTCATAAGCTCACATGCATACACCCCATACTCTTTTACTGTTCATCAGTGTTGACCTAGTGAAGTCCCAGCATACCCTGATTTCTGCTGACTTTAAAGACCTGCTGGGATTTGTAGTTCTTATTTAAAGTGCAAGGCCAGCGTAGTTCTCCTGTCTGTTCTGTAAAGTTTAGTGTGGAAAAAGGCTGGACATGATGGATGGTGCAATTACTGAGGCAACCGTACTGATATTCAGCGAATTCCATGACTCTCTTAATGTCTGTACAGTTTCTTCAGCAACCTGACCACCCATCATATCCTGTGTCTCTCCACGACAAACTTTGCAGATCGGCGAGGAGAGCTCCCATCCTTCTAGAAAGTGATTACCTTTTTCCAGTTGCTCCCTCTGACTAATAAAATTAATAACTAGTTTAGCATGCAGCAGTTATGGGGGAGGTTCTGAAAATGGAGCAAAGGAAATGTTAAGTGGCAATGAACTTGCAGCTTTCATTTTTCAGAAAACGACCTGGTTGCATGGCGTATTCCAGGTGTAGAGTGATTATTTAAAGCTTTAGTCCAGCAAAATAAAAAACTCATCCCCTATCCACACGATGGCACACGCTCCATTCATTTCTATGGAAGCATCGGAGATGCCCAAGTACAGCGGTGTGGTCTCTTTGGTGCTCCCATAGAGAATTAATGGAATGCATGCTGTCTGTAGTACACGTTCCTCTCAAAGCTAGGGCGCCAGGCAAGAGATTGTGAGTGGTGCTCGCAGTTGGACCCTCTTGAGATGAAACACATCCCCTATCCTGACTACCCCTTTAATGACATATTTTATTGTATAACCAAACACAATGCATTTTAGGGCTTACATGCCAGTTTGCCTGATGAAGGGGCTTCTATGCTTATTACATATCCAGTTATAAAGTGTATCTGCATATTCTTAAAAATCAGAATTAGATTCCTGCAATTAATTACTATTCAACTAAGTAGAAAACTATAGTGGGAGTATGCACTTGCTCCCTGCAAGGAGGATTGAGAATTATGATGACTGGTGGCTGATACTATAAATGGCACTTAAGGAGCTTGTACAGAACAATAAATAAATATACAAGAATACCAGAAAGATTAACTCTGAAGCATGGATAGATAAAAAGAAGTCTAATAATTAAATATAGAATAATGTAAACACTACATAAATTATCCTAGCGGGGATCGATACATTTAAAAAGTACCTGTCCCAGCCCAGAAAAAAAAGTTGTTACTCAGTACCTAATCCTGATTATGTACAAATTTGTCTAGCATCTATATTTCTCTCAAATACCTTTTCTGGTTTTTAATATTGTACTTTGGATGGGGCGTTTCGATTTATTGCCCTTACTCTGCATGACTCCTCTTTCTCCCAGAGTCTGCTGTGCTGGGTCTATTTTTTCAGCTACTGCAGGCTTCCCTGTAACCACCCTACTCTGTTTTCATGCTGCAGGAGTAAGCTCAGAGGAAAGCTAGTTATCTTAACTTACTGGACTTTGTCCAAGCCTGTGCTTAAAAGGGTACTCCGCCTTTGGATAGGGGATAACATGTTTAAGGGTGGAGTACCCGGGGGGCGTGGCCTAGACGCTGAGCCGAACGGACGCATGCTGAACTAGCTCCGCTCTGAACCGTGTTATTTAGCATCCTGTCTTCATCCTGGCCCTCAGAATTTTGCCTCAGAGACTTCGTAACTGCAGTGGATCGGTGGGGTCCATCATGCCAGCTAATAAGAGCGGTGTGGCGGCAGCCGCGAAGTTGCAGAGTTTCGCGCGCGGCCCTGACCAAGATGGCGCCGGGCCCTCTTCCTCCGCTCCTGCTGAGCCGGTCGCTGACTCCCACCCGGAGACTCCCTCTACACTGGTCGCTGTCTCAGGGGAGGTGACCCTAAGTGAGGTGTCTGCGCAATTCCTGCCCGCCATTACCATGTGCAAAACTTCCCTGACGAGTATGCAGGAAGAAGTGAAGATTGATATTGGCCTAATCAGGCAGGACCTGCACAACCTCCGGGACAGGGTGAGACAGGCTGAAGATCGCATCTCCTCGGTCGAGGACTCGGTGGCGCCCTTACCTGCTGCGATATCGGACCTGGAGCGCACCGCGTCGCAATGGAAGGAGAAGGCAGACGACCTGGAGAACCGGTTGCGGAGGAACAACCTCCGGATTGTTGGCCTACCGGAACACTCTGAAGGTCAGGACCCCGGCTCCTTCGTTGAAAAGTGGCTGCGGGAGCTATTGCCTGACGCTCCGTTCACTACCACCTTCGCGGTGGAGAGAGCACACCGGGTCCCGACTCGCCCCCTCCCGCCCCGGGGCCCCGCCGAGGCCGCTCCTGGCTAGGATGTTGAATTGTAATGACAGAGACATCTCCTTACGACTGCTCCGTCGTCTGCCAGAGCTTACCTTCAATGGATCTCCGGTGTCGATATTCCCTGACTTCTCCCAGGACCTGCAGAAGAAGCGTGCCACCTTCCAAGCGGTGAAGCGGAAGCTGAGAGACATGGCGATCCCTTATTCTATGGTGTACCCGGCCCGACTGAGGGTCGTGGACGGTAAGAGGGCCATCTTCTTCATTACACCGCAGGAGGCTGACGAGTGGGCCTCAAGGAGGCGCAATGTGAGGCGCTGAGGTCTTGTGCGCCATCTGGGCCCGGCTGGGCCCTGTGTCTTTTTACTCTGCCTGGAACTCCTGGACTGCCAGTGAACTGTGAGTACTGCTGCCTACAGTGACTTTGCTTCTGAGACCCCTGGTGTGCCCCCTGTACCCATCTCCCGGTCCCCTCATGGTCTACTCCCCCATGTGCATGCACATTCTGGGCTGCACCCAACTGCCACCTTCACCCGTGGACTTTCGTCCTCCGTGCCTGCATACCCCACCTGCATACCCCACCCGGTCTCGCTGTCCTATCCCCCCCCCCCCCCCCCCCCGTTTCCCCCCCTCCCCATGGACTGCCCCTCAGTGACTGTATGCTCCATCTCATGCCAGACCCATGCAGACTCTTTCCTCAAGCTGCTCTGTGCCCAGCGGATCCTGCATTCTCCCTGTGCCACTTAACCCTTTCCCCTAAGCTGGACTTCCCCACAGGGGACCTGGTACTCCACTGGCGAATGTCGCCATATACCTGTGATTGAAGCAGTTCTGATGGCCCGTTAATGCTTTGCTGATGGGACTTAATGTCTGGTTGATACCTCTGGACTGCATGTTGTTTTGCACTGCTCGTACTCACTATACTGTGCGGTGTATTGCCCGGGTCATAGCCCACCCGTTCTTACTTTTGTTTATGTACCCTAGTTATTTGATTGCTAATGGCCTTATGCATGTTGCATTTGTTTATGACCCTCTTGTTTTGTCTTTGTCTAGTGTCCTGTGTCTGTCTCGTTCTGTGTACGTCCCGGTCGGGTTGCCTGCCCTTCTTCCCTCTTTCCTTCCCTCCTTCTCTGTGGTTTCCCTGCTCCTCTGCCTTCCTCTGTCATCCCCCTACCTGCCCCCTCTTCTACTTACACATTGGGTACTCGTTTTACCCGTTTCTCTTCTCTCACCACTCCTTTAATTTCAGCTTTACTCTCTCCACATGGCGAATGTTAGGTACCTTTCGTGGAATGTGAGGGGTCTCGGCTGTCCTCGTAAGCGATCTCTGGTGTATGCAACTATACATAAGTACCAACCAACTGTGGTTTGTTTGCAGGAGACGCACTTGATTGCTCCTAATACCCGGTGGTTATCTAGGTCCTGGTTGCAATGGACGCTACACTCTTGCCACACCTCACATTCCAGGGGAGTCTCTTTTATGATACACAAATCCCTGAGGTGGGAGGCGAGGCATACTCAGGTCGACTCTGAGGGCAGGTATTTTTTTATTTTCTCACTTATTGATAATTCCCCCTACGTGCTCTTGGGTATTTATGTCCCTCCTCCTGGTGCCCTGGAGGTTCTACACCAAGCTGCAGTTTTCGCTGCCTCTTTTCCAGGGGCTAGAGTTCTCTGCATGGGTGACTTCAATAATGTGTTGGACCCGGCTATGGATAGGAGAGGGGTTGGCATTGTCCCCTCCTCTTCCCCGACTCCGCTGAGTGCCCTGGTTCAGGAACTGGGTTGGAGGGACATCTTTCGGCACTTACATCCACATGCCCGAGTTTATTCCTGTCAGGCTGCTAGTGGCAACTCCCTTTCACGCATTGATATGGTGTTGGGTAATCCGTCTGTCCTCCCTATGGTCCAGGCTGTAGCGTATGTCACTAGGGGAGTCTCCGATCACTCCCCTCTCCTGCTGACCCTGGTGGCCCCTGGCCCCTCTAATATCCGATGCTGGAAATTAAATCCTTATTGGTTATCCTTATTTGGCCCTCATGATGGTATACCTGTACAACTTTCCATGTTCTTTGTAGATCATAATGGGGCTGACGACCGAATCTTAGTGTGGGAAACCACTAAAGCATTCCTACGGGGGTGTTTACAGTCGGCCATATCTTATATTAAGCGGGAGGCGATGAGGGAGGAGTCTGAGCTGGGGGATTGTTGTGCTGACCTGGAGAGGACTTACATCACTGACTCGACCGATGACAATAAAACTGTATGGCTGCAGGCGGGGCGACAGTACTTACATTGTCTGCAGGAGAAAGCGGCTCGTAAGCTTTTTTTTACCCAACAGAAGGCCTTTGAGATGGGAAATCAGTCCAGTAGATTGCTGGCCCACCTTATTCACCAGAATTCCCAGTCTCCGACGGTTCTACAGGTCCGTTCGGTGGATGGGACTGTGTTGACCACTACTTCCCAGATCTCTGACAGATTTGTCTCCTTCTACTCTGATTTATACACCTCTCAGGCCGCCTACTCCTCACAGGAACTATCTGACTACCTGGACGACATCATATTCCCTCGACTGTCCGCTGTCAGTGCTTCCTCTCTGGAGTTGGAGTTGACTATGGAGGAATTGGAAGATGCCTTGGGTGCCCTGGCGAGAGGTAAGTCGCCGGGCCCTGATGGCATTACAGTGGAGGTTTACCAGCAATACAAGGAGCAGCTGGCTCTGGTATTGCTGGCCATGTATAACTACGCTTTTGCCTCTGATGTGTTGCCCGAGTCCTTTTATGATGCTACTATAGTGGTCATTTTGAAGCCGGATAAGGACCCCTTAGAATGTTCCTCATACAGACCCATTTCCCTCCTCAATTTAGGTTATAAGTTGCTCGCTAAAATACTCTCCCTTAGGCTGAATCGCTTTATTTTGGAAATCATTCATGCAGATCAGTCAGGCTTTATGCCTGGGAGATCCACATCTGATAACATCAGGAGGGTCCAGACACTCACTCAGGTGCTACGGGGGGGGGAGGGATTGGGCGCTGGCCTCTTTAGATACTGCTAAAGCATTCGACTCCGTTGAGTGGTCTTTCCTGCTGGAAACCCTCCAGAGATTTGGCTTCGGACCTAACTTTATAAAATGGATTTCTCTTTTATATAGATCCCCGAGGGCACGTATGTCCATCAACGGTGCTCTTTCTCCTTATTTTTCCCTGGGCAGGGGCACGCGACAGGGCTGCCCTATCTCTCCCCTTTTATTTGCTATTGAACCTTTGGCCCTCCGGATCCATCAGCATCGAGGGTACGCTGGTATATGCATTGGCTCGAGGGAGGATAGGGTAGGCCTGTATGCTGACGACATGATCTTATTCATGTCTGATCCTGCGTGCACGCTGGCTTTGGGGATCGGCCTCATTGACAGCTTTGGGGTCTATTCGGGTCTTAGGATCAACTGGAGCAAGTCGGTGTATATGCCCATCAGAGATTCTCAGGTAGGGACCTGCTTACATGGCCTGCGGGTCGTAGATCAGTTCAAATATTTAGGCATCAACATCAATAGGCGGTTTGGGGAGGATCACCAGACGAACATTCTACCTCTTCTACCCTATGTCCGCACCAAATTCCGGACCTGGGCTGCCTTACCCCTTTCTGTGGCGGGCCGAATTAATCTCATCAAAATGGTGGTCCTCCCCAATTGTCTTTACCTGTTAGAGCACGCTTCGGCCATAGTACCAGTCTCCTTTTTTTAAGCAGCTGCATTCTCTCTTTCCCCCGTTTATATGGGGCTGTAATAGATCCAAGCTAAAACTGACCACATTGCAAAGACCTAGAACTCAGGGAGGTATGTCACTTCCCGACCTACAGCTATACTACATGGCTGGCCAGCTCAGGTATCTTAGACACTGGGTCTCTTTGCAGCCCCTCCCCAATAGTGAGCATCACCTCGCCCATAGTTTACACCTCTCTCACTTATGGCCCGTCTTGGAGGGTAGGATTGGCTTGGGGGGCCCTTGGCTTCCTTTGCATAGACTGGCCCTGAAACTCTGGACCTATGCTAAACGTCTATTTGTTTTTACGGACAACATGTTGGATCGACAACTGTGGCATGATCCTACGTTGCCACACTTCTCTGACCAACTGGACCCGCACTTTTGGAGGTCCTATGGTGTGATCTCCATTAGTGATGTATATGATGGTAGTGCCTTTAGGGACTTCCAGTACTTCATTGATGTTAAGTCTGTCCCCAGGCGATCATTTTACCGATACCTCCAGCTCAGACACGCCTTCCAAGTACAATTCCCTAGGTCTAGTGCTCCATTCTCCCATTTCCCGGTTATTGGGGTTTTCACCACTCAGGGGCCTCGGGGTCTTATATCGGCTCTATATACTGCCCTTTTGAATGCTAAGTTGGGGGGGGAGCCGTTATTGGTTGAGGCGCGCTGGAGGAGCTGTGTAGCTGACATGACCGATGAGGAGTGGGATGATGCCCTCTCCTCACATCTCTATGTCTCACCTTCCGATAACAACTGATTCAGCTGTACATGTTCCACCAGTCGTACCTTACCCCGATACGCTTGGCTAAAATGGGTAGGCGTCCTGACTCCTCTTTCCACCGTTGTGGGTACCCTGACTCTGACTTTATGCACATAATGTGGTCCTGCCATTATATAGCATCGTTCTGGTCCGAGGTGATACAGTTTCTCAATACCTTAACTCGGCGCCCGATGCCGCTCCTCCCGAGGCACTGCCTTCTGGGTCTTTTTGATGAGGAACTGTGGTCACCAGCTGAGATTATCTTCCTCAGGGAAGTTCTTTTCCTTGCACGCAAGGCCATAGCATTGCGTTGGATGGACTCTAGGACTCCCACAGTTGCTGGTTGGAAAACCCTCGTGAACACATCAGTGAACTATGAGTATCTGGTTTATAAGCATCGTAAGAACCCTGCCAAATTCAGTAAAATATGGGCAGCCTGGTCTGCCTCCCCCCCTGCCCAATACACTGTCTCCAGGTTCTTGGCTGCAAGAGACCTCCTCCTATCACAGTCTTCTCCCCCGGCTACTTGATTCCTCTTTTCTTGTCTGACCTATGCTGATACTCCCCCCACCCCCTTCTTCGTCTCCCTCTCTCCTTTCCCTTCTTTCTTTTCCTTTCCCCTTATTTTCTCTTGTTCTTCTTTTTCTTCTCTCCCATCTCCCTCTTCCCCTTCCCCCTGACCTGGACGGATTTGTGTGGTGTTTTGTGTTTGTAGTGTCTTGTCTTTGTGTTTGTCTTTGTTTCCCTTTCCGTAGTTCTTGCGTTCCCACCATATGGTGGTTGGTTTCAATGTTTTCTGTGTTTTAGTTTGGTTCATTGCTGATGTATCTGCTCGTGTCATGCTGATGATTGATCCTCCTTTTTCCAGCATGGTGTCGGATGATATCTGAATGTCTCGCCACCAGCTTTTGATATTCTCCTTCTGTATTTATTGTGTTGAGCACTTACATTGCAATAAAAGCAGTTAAAAAAAAAAAGGGTGGAGTACCCCCTTATGCACAGGCTTAGGCCGGGGTGCTGCAACATTCATGAACACGGAAGCCTGGGACCCCTGCGATCACACATGTTATACCCTATGGATAGGGGACATTTAAAGGGGTACTCCACTGCCCCAGCATGTGGACCATTTAGTTCCGAACACTGGGTGCAGTGGAGGACCCTTTTAACATATAAAATATCTTTTGATCTATGTATTACTGCACAAATAAGAAAGTTGCAACAGCACTTTGTCAAAAAATGGAGGCTCTTAGCGCACTTTTTGATCAAAATGTGTCCCCCACATTTTGATCAAAAAGTGCGCTAAGAGCCTCCATTTTTTGACCAAGAGTGCTGTTACAACTTTCTTTTTTGTACATTTTGTATTTGCCACAGCAGCGGAAACTAACAAGATTTGCTTTAACTGCAGATTGTCAGCTTTAATTTGAGGGTATTTACATTCAAATCGGGTGAATGTGTAGGAATTGCAACAGTTTGCATATGTGCCTCCTACAATCATAAATCAAACTTTCACTTTTTAATACTTGGTTGCAAATCTTTTGCAGTCAATTACAGCGTGAAGTCTGGAACGCATAGACATCAGCAGACATTGCTAGGTTACATCCCTGGTGATGCTCTGCCAAGCCTCTACTGCAACGGTCTTCAGTTCCAGCTTGTTCTTGTGGCATTTTCCCTTCAGTTTTGTCTTCAGCAAGTGAAATGCATGCTCAATCTGATTCAGGTCAGGTGATTGACTTGGTCATTGCATAATATTCCACTTCTTTCCCTTAAAAAAAACTTTGGTTTCTTTTGCAGTATGCTTTGGGTCATTGTCCATCTGCACTGTGAAGCGCCGTCCAATGAGTTCTGAAGCATTTTGCAGAATATGAGTAGATAATATTGCCACTATGAGAATTCATCCTGCTGCTTTTGTCAGCAGTCACATCATCAGTAAATACAAGAGAAGCAGTTCCATTGGCAGCCACTATGCCATGACACTACCACTGATGAGGTGGTATGCTTGGGATCATGAGCAGTTCCTTTCCTTCTCCATATTCTTCTTTTCCCATCACTCTGGTACAAGTTGATCTTGGCCTCCTCTGTCCATAGGATGTTGTTCCAGAACTTTGAAGGCTTTTTTAGATGTCGTTTGGCAAACTCTAATCTGGCCTTCCTGTTTTTGAGGCTCACCAATGGTTTCCATCTTGTGGTGAACCACTCTGTATTCACTCTTGTTAAGTCTTCTCTAGATTGTTGACTCGATATCACATACACCTACCTCCTGGAGAGTGTTCTTCATCTGGCCAACTGCTGCACCAGGTAAAGATTTCTTCGGTAATCCTCCACAGTTGTTTTCCTTGGTCTTCCGGGTCTTTTGGTGTTGCTGAACTCAACGGTTCATTCCTTCTTTTTGAGAATGTTCCAAACAGTTGTTTTGGCCACGCCTAATGTTTTTGCTATCTCACTGATGAGGTTGTTTTGTTTGTTAGCCTAATGATGGCTTGCATTACTGATAGTGACAGCTCTTTGGATCTCATCGTGAGAGTTGACAGCAACAGATTCTAAATGCAAATACTTGAAATGAACTCTGGACCTTTTATCTGCTCATTGTAATTGGGATAATGAGGGAATAACACACACTTGGCCATGGAACAGCTGAGAAGCCAATTTTCCCATTACTTTTGGTCACTTAACAAGTGGGAGGCATATATGCAAACTGTTGTAATTCCTACACCGTTCACCTGATTTGGATGTAAATACCCTCAAATTAAAGGGGTACTCCGCTGCTCAGCGTTTGAAACAAACTGTTCCGAACACTGGAGCCAGCACTGGAGCTTGTGATGTTGTAGCCCTGTCCCGTCATGATGTCACACACCGGCTCCAGTGTTCGGAACAGTTTGTTTTAGAATTATAGAATTATGTCAATGTCCCAATATTTATGGACCTGACTGTAACTCTAATGCAGCCATATGAAACTATATGGTGCCAGGACATAAGAAAAACCTGCATTTTGTGCCAAAATATTAAGATTTTTAGAATTTCACAGGTTTGTAACCAAATTGCATGCTTTTTATAACCCTAAAGCAGCCATGAGGAACCTATATGGTGCAAATACACAAGAAATAAGTTCATAAAATGACCAAAGAGAAACCATTTTGCATATAAATAATAGTTTAGCACCTTGTATTGCATGTCACTGTACATGTGAATGCTTTTCTTCTTAAAGACTGCAGGCTGTCTGAGGCACAGAATGGAGATAACCAGACCTCCCTCCCCCCTCCATTCAGATATTTTGGTCCTTTTTCATGATTAGTTTGCAAAATTAAAAAGACAGAGACTCCTACTGGCCATTTTTAAACCTTTTTTTCCACATCTTTAGCAATGACATTTTTTAATTAAGTATATTAGGAAAATGCTTAGTTTTTTTAACTAAGGAAGCATTAAATGGGAAAAAAAGTTGTTTCTAATGACAGTAACGCTTTAATAGAAGTCATTTACAAATCTGTATATTTTTCTGGCACCAGTTGATTTGAGAAGTTTTTCACCAGAGTTCCCCTTTAATGAAATTAAAATATAATTTTTTTGTATTATATTCTCCCACAGGGGCGGACTAGACAAAAGGGCGACACTACCTGTTATCACATGTAAACATTACACACTATGTGCAAATCAAGGGTAAACGTATGCTTGTATAATAAATTAGTGGGCAGCAGCCTCAAACATACATATATACAAGCATACTATACATACCAAAATGTAAAACAATACAAAACTTTTTCTCAGCTCAGATTTTATGTACATTTTTTTACACGTGTGTCTATATATTTATATATTATAATGCACTTTTATCCATTTTGATTATGTATTTTACATGAACTTTACATAGTAACATAGTTCATAAGGTTGAAAAAAGACCAGAGTCCATCAAGTTCAACCTATATCCCTAATGAGTCCCTACTGAGTGCCTACTGAGTTAATCCAGAGGAAGGCAAAAAACCCTCATACTAGAGGAAAAATTCCTTCCCGACTCCAAATATGGCAGTCAGAATAAATCCCTGGATCAACGTTCTGTCCCTATAATTCTAATATACGTAACCAGCAATGTTCTTACTCTCCAAAAATTTATCCAGACCCCTTTTAAATTCTTTTACAGAGTTCACCATGACCGCCTCCTCCGGGAGAGAATTCCAGTCTCACTGCTCTTAAAGTAAAGAACCCCCATCTGTGCTGGTGTGGAAACCTTTTTTCTTCTAGATGTAGAGGATGCCCCCTTATTATTGATACAGTCCTGGGTATAAATAACTCATGGGAGAGATCTCTGCACTGTCCCCTGATATATTTATACATAGTTATTATGTCTCCCCTAAGTCTTCTTTTTTCTAAACTAAATAACCCTAATTCTGATAATCTTTCTGGGTACTGTAGTCCTCACATTCCCTGTATTACCCTGGTTGCCCGTCTTTGAACCCTCTCCAGCTCCACTGTATCTTTCTTGTATACTGGGGCCCAGTACTGTACACAGTATTCTATGTGTGGTCTGACTAGTGATTTTTTTTAAAGCGATAGAATTATTTCCTTGTCGTGGGCATCTATTCCCCTATTGATGCACCCCTTGATTTTATTTGCCTTGGCAGCAGCTGCCAGACACTGGTCACTACAGCTAAATTTACTGTTAACTAAAACTCCCAAGTCCTTTTCCACATCAGTTGTCCCAATGTGCTCCCATTTAATACATTATCCCAGCCCGGATTTTCCCCCCATGTGCATTACCTTACATTTATCAGTGTTGAACCTCATCTGCCACTTCCCAGCCCAAGCCTCCAACCTATCCAGATCCATTTGTAACAGTGCCCTGTCCTCTATTTTACCGCTTTACAGAGTTTAGCATCATCTGCAAAGATTGCTACTTTACTATACAACCCCTCTATAAGGTCATTAATGAATATATTAAATAGAACAGGACCCAATACTGACCACTGTGGTACCCCACTAGTAACAGTCAGAATAAGTACCATTAATAACCACCCTCTGTTTCCTATCACTAAGCCAGTTAGTTACCCACTTACACACATTCTCCCCCTGCCCCATCCTTCTCATTTTATGCACCATCCGTTTAGGAGGCACCGTATCAAATGCTTTGGAAAAATCCAGGTATGCAACATTCAGCGATTCTCCTTGCTCCAGCCTGGAGCTCACCTCCTCATAAAAACTGATCAGGTTAGTTTGACAGGACCGATCCCTCATAAAGCCATGCCGATATGGAAGGGTACAAGGAAAGAAAAAGATAGGAGGACAGCGCCTCGTGTAATTCCGATTGATTTCTTGGTCCTAGAGTGGACAAGTAGTCTGCTCACCTGGGGTGAACCTTGGGTTTATGCATGTAACCCCTCCGTGTTGGGGTACTGAAATGGATTGTCCGGAGCTGCAGCTTGCAGGTTGTGGCCGATGTCCTCTCTGGGGTCGGCAGGAATCTGGAACCGGATACGTGAAGAAAAAAGGAACCCTTTTTCGCCTGCGCTGCTCGGACTGATGATTGAAGAGTAAGACCAAATGTATGATATAACAATCTTTTATTGAAACACATACATCTGGGGGTTTCTTAGACAAGACTCGTTTCGGGAGCGAGACCTCCCTTTCTCAATTGTGGACATATGCAGTCTGGTTCCATGAAGGAACCGGTGTACATACATTTTGATGTTTGGGTAAAAGTTCACACGGGGTAAGATCATGGACCAAACAGTAGAATAAACAAAAGTGAAATATATACAAAGTGAACAAATGTTGCATATATTTTAGCAAGAATTATTATAAAATTTACACATAATGCATGAATAAAAAGTTCATAAATTGAGAAAAACACAATGTCACATATTATGCTATTGGTCCCATAGCGAGGCTTGTGCGTAACTGAAAGCGAGGCTTGTAGCCCACATCCAGCAGTTTGTAAGTGCCGCTGTTTCCTATGTTAAAGGCGCGACCAATCGGATCGTGGGGCCGCGATGACATAGTGAGCTAGTGTTGGTACCCGGCGTAGTTGTTTATATAGTCACGTGGTGCGCCAATCCAACCAATCAGATTTTTTGTGTGCCTGTTTCTTGAACCAATAACGATTTGAGGAGGGCGTTTGTATGGCGGTACATGCAGATACATATGAAACAAACAATTAACCAATGGGGATCCGATGGTGGGCAACCAATCGGATCAGCGCTTACTCATAGTTACATAGTTAGTACGGTCGAAAAAAGACATGTCCATCAAGTTCAACCAGGGAATTAAGGGGTAGGGGTGTGGCGCGATATTGGGGAAGGGATGGGATTTTATATTTCTTCATAAGCATTAATATTATTTTGTTCCAGGAATGTATCTAATCCTGTTTTAAAGCTGTTAATTGTTCCTGCTGTGACCAGTTCCTGAGGTAGACCGTTCCATAAATTCACAGTCCTCACGGTAAAGAAGGCGTGTCGCCCCTTGAGACTAAACTTTTTCTTCTCCAGATGGAGGGAGTGCCCCCTCGTCCTTTGGGGGGGTTTAACCTGGAACAGTTTTTCTCCATATTTTTTGTATGGGCCATTTATATACTTATATACGTTTATCATATCCCCCCTTAAACGTCTCTTCTCAAGACAAAACAATTGTAACTCCTTTAATCGCTCCTCATAGCTAAGATGATCCATGCCCCATATTAGTTTAGTTGCGCGTCTCTGCACCCTTTCCAACTCCGCAGTGTCCCTTTTATGGACAGGTGCCCAAAACTGAACAGCATATTCCAGGTGAGGCCGTACCAATGCTTTATAAAGGGGGAGTATTATGTCCCGGTCCCTCGAGTCCATGCCTCTTTTTATACATGACAATATCCTGCCGGCTTTGGAAGCAGCAGCCTGACATTGCATGCTATTCTGTAGTCTGCGATCTACAAGTACACCCAGATCCTTCTCTACCGGTGACTCTGACAGTTTAATCCCCCCTAAGACATACGACGCATGCAGGTTATTAGTACCCAGATGCATAACTTTACATTTATCCACATTGAACCTCATTTGCCAAGTGGATGCCCAGACACTTAGTCTATCCAAGTCATCCTGTAACTTATGCACATCCTCTATACACTGTACCGTGCTACAAAGCTTGGTGTCATCTGCAAAGATAGAAACAGAGCTGTTAATACCATCCTCTATATTATTGATAAATAAATTAAACAACAGCGGGCCCAGTACTGAACCTTGGGGTACACCACTAATAACCGGGGACCAATCAGAGTACGAATCATTGACCACCACTCTCTGGGTACGATCCATGAGCCAGTGTTCAATCCAGTTACAAACTAAAATTTCCAAACCCAAAGACCTTAACTTACCTGTCAGATGTCTATGAGGGACAGTATCAAATGCTTTAGCAAAATCCAGAAACACTATATCCACAGCCATTCCTCTGTCAAGGCTTCTACTCACCTCTTCATAAAAGCAAATTAGATTGGTTTGACAACTTCTATCCTTAGTAAACCCATGCTGGCTATCACTTATAATACATTTATCCCCTATGTATTCCTGTATGTAATCCCTTATAAGTCCTTCAAACAATTTACCCACAATGCACGTTAAACTTACAGGTCTATAGTTTCCTGGGGAAGACCTAGAGCCCTTTTTGAAGATTGGCACCACATTCGCCTTGCGCCAGTCCCTTGGCACAATACCAGACACCAGAGAATCTCTAAATATCATGAACAGGGGTACAGATATTACTGAACCTACCTCTCTAAGAACTCTTGGGTGCAATCCATCTGGTTCTGGAGATTTGCTTACATTTAAATTACTTAACTTACCTTGTACCATCTCTACATTAAGCCAGTACAGTACATTACATGATGTGTTGCCAGCACTGACCTGGACAATGTCAGCTCCTTTTTCCATAGTGTATACAGAACTAAAGAACCCATTCAGTAGCTCCGCCTTCTCTTTATCGCCTGTGACAACCTCCCCATTATCATTATTAAGGGGTCCTACATGCTCTGTCCTTGTTTTTTTTGCATTTAAATATCTAAAAAAATATTTAGGATTAGTTTTGCTTTCTTTGGCCACCTGTCTCTCGTTTAGAATTTTTGCTGTTTTTATTACATTTTTACAGATTTTATTAAGCTCTTTGTACTGTTTAAATGTTATTGCTGACCCATCAGATTTGTATTTTTTGAAGGCTATTTTTTTGTTGTTTATTGCTCTTTTAACATCATTTGTCAGCCATGTAGGATTTAGTTTTAATCATTTATATTTGTTCCCCTTTGGTATATATTTAGCTGTATAGTTATTTAGAGTTGATTTAAAGATGTCCCATTTACCTTCTGTATCAGTATTTGACAACACCTCCCCCCAGTCTATGTCCTGTAGTGCAGCCCTCAGCCCAGGGAAGTTTGCCTTTTTAAAGTTATATGTTTTTGCCTTCCCCGCCTGTCTTTGTTTTCTAAATTTTAAGTCAAAAGTAACTATATTGTGGTCGCTATTACCAAGGTTTTCCCGCACAGTTACATTACCAACCAGCTCTGCGTTGTTGGAAATGATCAGATCCAACAAGGCATCACTTCTTGTTGGGTCCTCCACAAACTGGCCCATAAAATTATCCTGCAATAAATTTAGGAATTGACGCCCCTTTGTAGTTTTAGCCAGCCCCCGACCCCAATCTATATCTGGATAGTTAAAATCTCCCATTATTACCACTGTACCTGCCCGGGTGGCCCTCTCTATTTGTTTATGAAGCTGAACTTCTATCTCTTCAGTGATATTAGGGGGTCTGTAGATTACCCCAAATATTATTTTTTGCTCTTCTGAGTGTTGCTGTGTAAGAGGGGGCGTGAAAGAGGAGTTACAAAAACTGTGATTATCTGTTGTGCGGAGTGAATCTGTGGAGTGGGTGCGACTGCCTATAGCCCACATTCATATTTTGGGTACGTTTTTCTCTTTTGCACATAGTGGGATAACTGTTAGAGTTTAAACACCCTTTTTCATTTTTTTTTTTCTCTGTTCCACCTCTAGGGGGAGGAGGAGTAGATTGGGCACAGGTGTATAAATCTTAGCTTGGGACTCTTATTGAGAGCTTGCTCTTCTGAGTGTTGCTGTGTAAGAGGGGGCGTGAAAGAGTAGTTATAAAAACAGGAGTTTGAAAGCAGGAGGTTGAGATCGCTGTGAGTGTTCATTTCTGAACCCACAAGGTCTACAAAAAATTTTAAGTGTAATTTTGACTGTCTGTTTTTTCCTATACATTTGTGAAATCCCTATAACTAGATGGCCTCCATGTTGGAAAATGCAGTCCAATGTGCATCCTGTTCAATGTATGCAATCCTTGAACAACAGTTTGAGGGTGCATATTGTTGTGCGAGATGTGTGCTAGTTGTCCGTTTGGAAGCCCAGATCCTGCATCTAGAGGGGCGACTGGCAACAATGAGAAGCATTAACAACATGGAGAGGAGTCTCCTGCTCACTGAGCAGGCACTCTCGGGAATAGAGGTGGGGGAGGACAGTGGGACGGAGTTGCAGGACAGTCAGGCAGTTAGATGGGTTACAGTTAGAAAGAGGGGTAGGGGAAAAAGTGTCAGGGAGGCTAGTCCTGAACTGGCACACCCCAACAAGTTTGCCCGCTTGGCAGATGAGGGGGATGCCATTACAGAGCTAGCAGAACTGCAGCAGGATACCGCCTCTGACCGCCAGGGGGGTGTCTGCTCCAGTAAGGAGGGAGGGAGGAGTACAGGGCAGGCCAGACAGTTACTAGTGGTGGGGGACTCAATTATTAGGGGAACAGACAGGGCAATCTGTCATAAAGACCGGGATCGCCGAACAGTGTGTTGTCTGCCTGGCGCACGAGTTCGGCACATCACGGATCGGGTTGACAGGTTGCTGGGCGGGGCTGGAGAGGACCCAGCAGTCATGGTACATATTGGCACCAATGACAAAGTAAGAGGTAGGTGGAGTGTCCTTAAAAATGATTTCAGGGACTTAGGCCGCAAGCTTAAGGCAAGGACCTCCAAAGTAGTATTTTCTGAAATACTACCAGTACCACGAGCCACACCAGAGAGGCAGCGGGAGATCAAGGAGGTAAACAAGTGGCTCAGAAGCTGGTGTAGGAAGGAAGGGTTTGGGTTCATGGAGATCTGGGCTGACTTCGCTGTCGGTTACCGGCTTTACCGTAGGGACGGGCTGCACCTCAATGGGGAGGGTGCAGCTTTGCTTGGGGAGAAGATGGCTAGAAGGGTGGAGGAGTGTTTAAACTAGGGACTTGGGGGGAGGGAACCTACAGCAAAGAGGGGGAAGATAGTGTAGATAGAGAGGTGGGAATTATAAATGTACCTGGGGGTGGAGCGGAGGGAGGGGTTAGAATAGTTAATAGGAATAGGCTTCATAGGAAAATAAAACTTACACCCTTGAATCCCATTAACCCCAATAACATAAAGGATGGAAATGTAAAGTGTATGTTCACAAATGCCAGAAGCCTAGCAAATAAAACGGGGGAGCTTGAGGCCTTGATACTGGAGGAACATATTGATATAGTTGGGGTCACTGAGACATGGCTGGACTCCTCGCATGACTGGGCTGTCAATCTGCAGGGGTTTACATTGTTTCGCAAGAATACAATGAACAGAAAAGGTGGTGGAGTCTGTCTGTATGTAAGAAGTGGTATGAAAGTCAGTGTGAACGATGCCATAGTGTGTGATGATTTTGAGGAGGTGGAATCACTTTGGGTAGAATTACAAAAGGAGGGAAATACAGAAAAAATAATATTTGGGGTAATCTACAGACCCCCTAATATCACTGAGAAGATAGAAGTTCGGCTTCATAAACAAATATAGAGGGCCGCCCGGGCAGGTACAGTGGTAATAATGGGAGATTTTAACTATCCAGATATAGATTGGGGTCCGGGGTTGCTAAAACTACAAAGGGGCGACAATTCCTAAATTTATTGCAGGATAATTTTATGGGCCAGTTTGTGGAGGACCCAACAAGAAGTGATGCCTTGTTGGATCTGATCATTTCCAACAACGCAGAGCTGGTTGGTAATGTAACTGTGCGGGAAAACCTTGGTAATAGCGACCACAATATAGTTACTTTTGACTTAAAATTTAGAAAACAAAGACAGGCGGGGAAGGCAAAAACATATAACTTTAAAAAGGCAAACTTCCCTGGGCTGAGGGCTGCACTACAGGACATAGACTGGGGGGAGGTGTTGTCAAATACTGATACAGAAGGTAAATGGGACATCTTTAAATCAACTCTAAATAACTATACATCTAAATATATACCAAAGGGGAACAAATATAAACGATTAAAACTAAATCCTACATGGCTGACACATGATGTTAAAAGAGCAATAAACAACAACAAAAATAGCCTTCAAAAAATACAAATCTGATGGGTCAGCGATAACATTTAAACAGTACAAAGAGCTTAATAAAATCTGTAAAAATGTAATAAAAACAGCAAAAATTCAAAACGAGCGACAGGTGGCCAAAGAAAGCAAAACTAATCCTAAATATTTTTTTAGATATATAAATGCAAAAAAAACAAGGACAGAGCATGTAGGACCCCTTAATAATGATAATGGGGAGGTTGTCACAGGCGATCAAGAGAAAGCGGAGCTACTGAATGGGTTCTTTAGTTCTGTATACACTATGGAAAAAGGAGCTGACATTGGCCAGGTCAGTGCTGGTAACACATCATGTAATGTACTGAACTGGCTTAATGTAGAGATGGTACAAGGTAAGTTAAGTGATATAAATGTAAGCAAATCCCCAGGGCCGTATGGACTACACCCAAGAGTTCTTAGAGAGGTAAGTTCAGTAATATCTGTACCCCTGTTCATGATATTTAGAGATTCTCTGGTGTCTGGTATTGTGCCAAGGGACTGGCGCAAGGCGAATGTGGTGCCAATCTTCAAAAAGGGCTCTAGGTCTTCCCCAGGAAACTATAGACCGGTAAGTTTAACGTGCATTTGTGGGTAAATTGTTTGAAGGACTTATAAGGGATTACATACTGGAATACATAGGGGATAATTGTATTATAAGTGATAGCCAGCATGGGTTTACTAAGGATAGAAGTTGTCAAATCAATCTAATTTGCTTTTATGAAGAGGTGAGTAGAAGCCTTGACAGAGGAATGGCTGTGGATATAGTGTTTCTGGATTTTGCTAAAGCGTTTGATACTGTCCCTCATAGACGTCTGACAGGTAAGTTAAGGTCTTTGGGTTTGGAAATTTTAGTTTGTAACTGGATTGAACACTGGCTCATGGATCGTACCCAGAGAGTGGTGGTCAATGATTCGTACTCTGATTAGTCCTCGGTTATTAGTGGTGTACCCCAAGGTTCAGTACTGGGCCCGCTGTTGTTTAATTTATTTATCAATGATATAGAGGATGGTATTAACAGCTCTGTTTCTATCTTTGCAGATGACACCAAGCTTTGTAGAACGGTACAGTATATAGAGGATGTGCATAAGTTACAAGATGACTTGGATAGACTAAGTGTCTGGGCATCCACTTGGCAAATGAGGTTCAATGTGGATAAATTTAAAGTTATGCATCTGGGTACTAATAACCTGCATGCATCATATGTCTTAGGGGGGATTTAACTGTCAGAGTCACTGGTAGAGAAGGATCTGGGTGTACTTGTAGATCACAGACTACAGAATAGCATGCAATGTCAGGCTGCTGCTTCCAAAGCCGGCAGGATATTGTCATGTATCAAAAGAGGCATGGACTCAAGGGACAGGGACATAATACTCCCCCTTTATAAAGCATTGGTACAGCCTCACCTGGAATATGCTGTTCAGTTTTGGGCACCTGTCCATAAAAGGGACACTGCGGAGTTGGAAAGGGTGCAGAGACGTGCGACTAACCTAATATGGGGCATGGAACATCTTAGCTATGAGGAGCGATTAAAGGAGTTACAATTGTTTAGTCTTGAGAAGAGACGTTTAAGGGGGGATATGATAAACGTATATAAGTATATTAATGGCCCATACAAAAAATATGGAGAAAAACTGTTCCAGGTTAAACCCCCCCAAAGGACGAGGGGGCACTCCCTCCGTCTGGAGAAGAAAAAGTTTAGTCTCTAGGGGCGACACGCCTTCTTTACCGTGAGGACTGTGAATTTATGGAACGGTCTACCTCAGGAACTGGTCACAGCAGGAACAATTAACAGCTTTAAAACAGGATTAGATACATTCCTGGAACAAAATAACATTAATGCTTATGAAGAAATATAAAATCCCATCCCTTCCCCAATATCGCGCCACACCCCTACCCCTTAATTCCCTGGTTGAACTTGATGGACATATGTCTTTTTTCGACCGTACTAACTATGTAACTATGTAACTAAGTATTTCCCTCCTTTTGTAATTCTACCCACAGTGATTCCACCTCCTCAGAATCATCACACACTATGGCATCGTTCACACTGACTTTCATACCACTTCTTACATACAGACAGACTCCACCACCTTTTCTGTTCATTCTATCCTTGCGAAACAATGTAAACCCCTGCAGATTGACAGCCCAGTCATGCGAGGAGTCCAGCCATATCTCAGTGACCCCAACTATATCAATATGTTCCTCCAGTATCAAGGCCTCAAGCTCCCCCATTTTATTTGCTAGGCTTCTGGCATTTGTGAACATACACTTTACATTTCCATCCTTTATGTTATTGGGGTTAATGGGATTCAAGGGTGTAAGTTTTATTTTCCTATGAAGCCTATTCCTATTAACTATTCTAACCCCTCCCTCCGCTCCACCCCCAGGTACATTTATAATTCCCACCTCTCTATCTACACTATCTTCCCCCTCTTTGCTGTAGGTTGCCTCCCCCCAAGTCCCTAGTTTAAACACTCCTCCACCCTTCTAGCCATCTTCTCCCCAAGCAAAGCTGCACCCTCCCCATTGAGGTGCAGCCCGTCCCTACGGTAGAGCCGGTAACCGACAGCGAAGTCAGCCCAGTTCTCCATGAACCCAAACCCTTCCTTCCTACACCAGCTTCTGAGCCACTTGTTTAGCTCCCTGATCTCCCGCTGCCTCTCTGGTGTGGCTCGTGGTACTGGTAGTATTTCAGAAAATACTACCTTGGAGAAATACTACCTTGGAGTATTTCAGAAAATATTATCTGGGTAATGTAAAGTCTATGGAATAAAGACATTTGAATAGCGGTGTCATCTGATAGGTGGATGGTACTAACCGATCAGAGGTCCGCCTGCTCGGTTATGTGAACTCAATGGAAACCATATAGCGGTGCATATAGGGAATTATGAAATACACAATGGACCCATAGGGACCCGAAGGTGAGCAGCCAATCGGATCGATGCCCACTTGGTAGTGTGAAGTCTATGGGAAAAATACATTTGTGTAGCGGTGTCATCCAATAGGTGGAACGTGGTAACCCATCGGAAGTCCGCCTACTTTGTCATGGATGGGTGATACTCAGTGCTCTGCATGTTTAGTTAAGGACCGTGGAGAGGTATGCAAATGTTAACGACAGACGTTCTAGGTGGGATTTTCTATGTACTCATTGAAACCTATACCATCATCAAACATGACCTAGGTGTAGCAGCCGTATCCCACTTTTTGGAACAAGACGATACCATGCCTGTACCACAACGAAAATTTCTTATAAATGCCATACAGTTTATCTTGGAACACAATTTCTTTCAATTCAACGGGAACATCTACCAACAGCCTTGTGGGACTGCGATGGGGACCCGTTTCGCACCCAGTTTAGCAAATTTATTTATGGGTGCATTCGAGGAACGGGTCCTCTACAAGAACCCCCTTTTTCGGCACTGTATCTCATACCAGAGATACATTGATGACATATTCATCGTATGGGATAATATTGCCACTGATCCAAACCAATTCATCACCACACTAAATGAAAACTCCTGGAATGTATACTTCACCCACCAACAATATACAAACAATGCCGAATTCCTAGATGTCATCGTTTCCCACAACAATAAAAAGAAATCACGACAAAAACCTTGTTCAAAACAGTCGACGGAAACAGCTATTTGGACTACTCCAGTTGCCATTATCAAAAATGGATCCATAATATTCCCTACAGACAATATAAGAGAATCCGTCATAACTGCACATCCAATAAAGACTTTCAAGCACAGAGCAAAATACTGGACAAAAGATTTAAAGCAAAAGGGTACCCTAAATCACTAATCCAAAACAGTAAACTAAAGGCTGCAGAATCCAATCAAAACACCTGCCTTGAACCGAAATTGAAAACATCAGCCGCATCAGATAACACGGAAAAACCCTATGCATATAACTTCTTAACCACCTATTCAACGGAGCACAAGAACATCAGAAATATCCTGGAGAAACACTGGACCACTTTACAACTGGACCCATTCCTAAAAGAAGTTATTCCAGCAAAACCCCAGATAACGTTCCAGAAGAATAAATCTCTAAAAAGTATACTAGCACCTAGTAAACTAAAAAACATAAAAAAAAACACCTTCCTACAAGAAGGCATAACAGGCACATACAGAACATCGGCTTGCAAATGCTGCTCAAGCATTAAACACCACAATAAAAACTTCAGCTCAAACATCACAGGTGAGACCTCCAACATCAAAACTCTGATGAACTGCAAATCATCCTTTGTTATCTACCTGCTTGAATGCACCTGCAAAATTCAATATGTCGGCAGGACAATCCCGTGTCTAAACACCAGATTAAATTAACATCATTTCAATGTAAAAACTGGCTACCAACTACACAGCGTGTCACGTCACGCTGCTTCATTTCACAATTGTGATTTTTCACATTTTACTGTAACCCCCATTGAACAAATACCAACGGACTGCCACCGTCGCTACACACAATTATTCAGGAGAGAAATTTATTGGATTTTCAAACTAAAAACACTCGTCCCTCAAGGTTTGAATGAGTACATAGAAAATCCCACCTAGAACGTCTGTCGTTAACATTTGCATACCTCTCCAAGGTCCTTAACTAAACATGCAGAGCACTGAGTATCACCCATCCATGACAAAGTAGGCGGACTTCCGATTGGTTACCACGTTCCACCTATCGGATGACACCGCTACACAAATGTATTTTTCCCATAGACTTCACACTACCAAGTAGGCATTGATCCGATTGGCTGCTCACCTTCGGGTCCCTATGGGTCCATTGTGTATTTCATAATTCCCTATATGCACCGCTATATGGTTTCCATTGAGTTCACATAACCAAGCAGGCGGACCTCTGATCGGTTACTACCATCCACCTATCAGATGACATCGCTATTCAAATGTCTTTATTCCATAGACTTTACATTACCGAGTAGGCGCTGATCCGATTGGTTGCCCACCATCGGATCCCCATTGGTTAATTGTTTGTTTCATATGTATCTGCATGTACCGCCATACAAACGCCCTCCTCAAATCGTTATTGGTTCAAGAAACCGGCACACAAAAAATCTGGTTGGATCGGCGCACCACGTGACTATATAAACAACTACGCCGGGTACCAACACAAGCTCCATACGTCATCGCAGCCCCACGATCCGATTGGTCGCCCCTTTAACATAGGAAACAGCGGCACTTACAAACCGCTGGCTGCGGGCTACTAGCCTCGCTTTCAGTTACGCCCAAGCCTCGCTATGGGACCAATAGAATAATATGTGACATTGTGTTTTTCTCAATTTATTTTCAAAATGTATTTATGTACACCGGTTCCTTCATGGAACCAGACTGCATACGTCCACAATTGAGAAAGGGAGGGCTCGCTCCCGAAACGCGTCTTGTCTTAGAAACCCCCAGATGTATGTGTTTCAATAAAAGATTTTTATATCATACATTTGGTCCTACTCTTCAATCATCAGTCCGAGCAGCGCTGGTGAGAAAGGGTTCCTTTTTTCTTCACATATCCTGTTCCATGCTGTTATGGAGTCATACATTTATTTGTATCAAGATATTCCAAAATAGCATCTCTTAGTAAACCCTCAAACAATTTAAATACAACTTAGGTTAAACTAACAGGTCTATAATTCCCGGGGTCACCTTTTGATCCCTTTTTAAATATTGGCACCACATTTGCCATGTGCCAGTCCTGGGGAACAGTCCCTGTTACTATAGAGTCCATTAATATTAAAAATAGGGGTCTGTCTATAACATTACTTCCTTTAGAACACAGGGGTGAATGCCATCTGGACCTGGTGATTTGTCTATTTTGATTTTTTGTAGGCGGCAACTGTACTTCTTCCCGGGTTGACCTGTAAAGGGGAGTTTACCTTATCTCGCTGTATTCCACCTGGCATTTCATTTTCCTCAGTGAACACAGTGAAGAATTAGTTTCATATATTTGCTTTTTCCTGATCTCCGTTTATAATTTCTTCTTTATAATTTTTTAAAGGGCTTACACTTTCATTTTTTACCTTTTTGCTATTTATATAGTTAAAAAAAAACATTTTGGGGTTAGTTTTACTCTCTTTGGCAATGAGTCTTTCTGTCTCTATTTTTCCAGCTTTTATCAGTTTTTTTTTTTACATAGTTTACATTTTTCTCTATAGCTTTTTAATGCTTCTTCACTGCTGTCCCGTTTTAGCAGTTTAAATGCTTTATTTTTGTCATTTATTGCCCCTTAACATTTTTGTTCATCCATATTGGTTTTCTTTTATTTCTGACCCTTTTATTCCCATAAGGTATATACATCTTACAGTAAGAGTTTAACCCCTTAACGAAGAATGACGGGTATACCCGTCATCTGCTGAAGTGCATTCGCGCAGAGTGACGGGCATACCCGTCATTCACATAATTGCAGCTGCTGCTGCATCCCGAGGGCTTAGCTTTTCACCTCCGGTTGTCTCCGGCAGGTGAGAAGTGCAGCTTAACCCCCGTCACGCCGGACGCCGCATTTATACGGCGGATAACGCGATACCTTTGCGCATTCCGCCGTATAAAGGCGGCGTTCATTGTGCGCGCTCACGTGTGTTAGTCCGGGGAGAGCGGGGCACAGCGGGGTGAAGGGGAATAAGAAGTCCTTGCTGTGTCGGTGGCAGATCCTGCAGGCTGCAGCGGGATCTGACTGGCCGGTGAGTGATGCTCCAGATGTTGCAAAACTACAACTCCCGGCATGCCCAGACAGGCATTGGCTGTCTGGGCATGCTGGGAGTTGTAGTTTAGCAACATCTGGAGGACCACTGTTTGGAGACCACTGTGTAGTGGTCGCCAAACTGTGTTCCTCCAGATGTTGCAAAACTACAACTCCCAGCATGCCCAGACTGTCTGGACATGCTGGGAGTTGTAGTTTTGCAACATCTGGAGAACCACTGTTTGGAGACCACTGTGTAGTGGTCGCCAAACTGTGATCCTTCAGATGTTGCAAAACTACAACTGCCTGCCTGCTCAGTGAGCCAATGCCTGTCTGGGCATGCCGGGAGTTGTAGTTTTGCAAGATCTGGAGGATCACAGTTTGGAGACCACTACCCAGTGATTCTCCAGATGTTGCAAAACTACAACTCCCAGCATGCCCGGCTGCAAACTGCTGTCTGGGCATGCTAGGAGTTGTAGTTGTGTGCCTCCAGCTGTTGCAAAACTACATCTCCCACCATGCCCAGACAGCCAATTGCTGTCTGGGCATGCTGGGATATGTAGTTTTGCAACATCTGGAGGGCCACAGTTTGGAGATCAGTGTGCAGTAGCCTCTAAACTGTAGCCCTCCAGATGTTGCAAAACTACAAATCCCAGCATGCCCAAACAGCTGTCTCGGCATGCTGGGAGTTGTAGTTGCGTACCTCCAGCTGTTGCAGAACTACATCTCCCAGCATGCCCTTCGGCAATCATCACATGCTGGGAGTTGTAGTTTTGCAACAGCTGGAGGCACCCTGGTTGGAAAATACTGAAGGTTTTCCAATCAGTGTGCCTCCAGCTGTTGCAAAAGTAGTTTTGAAACAGCTGGAGGTTTGTCCCCCCATGTGAATCTACAGGGTACATTCACACGGGCAGGTTTACAGTAAGTTTCCTGCTTCAAGTTTGAGCCCTCTCACTTCGGAGCCCTGTCGTATTTCAAGGAAACAGTTTAGGGACACATGGGGTATATCCGTACTCGGGAGACATTGCACTACAAATTTTTTTTTTCTCCTTTTTGTTTTTTCTCCTTTTACCCCTTATGAAAAGGAAAAATTGGGGGCTACGCCAGCTTGTAAGTGTAAAAAAATAAAAAAATGTTACACTAACATACTGGTGTTGCCCCATACTTTTTATTTTCACAAGGTTAAAAGGAAAAAAAGACCCCCAAAATTTGTAACGCAATTTCTCCTGAGTAGGGAAATGCCTCATATGTGGGCGTAAAATGCTCTCCGGGTGCACAACATGGCTCAGGAGTGAGAGCGCACTATGTAGATTTGAGGCCTAAATTGGTGATTTGCACAGGGGTTGCTGATTTTACAGCGGTTCTGACATAAACGCAAAAAAATAAATACCAACATATGACCCCATTTTGGAAACTACACCCCTCACGGAACGTAACAAGGGGTATAGTGAGCTTTAACACCCCACAGGTGTTTTACGAATTTACGTTAAAGTTTGATGGGAAAATGAAGAAAAAACTTTTTTTTTCACAAAAATGCTGGTGTTACCCTACATTTTTCATTTTCACAAGGGAAAATAGGAAAAAAGCCCCCCAAAATTTGTAACCCCATTTCTTCTGAGTAAAAACGCACCCCATATGTGGATGTAAAGTGCTCTGCGGGCGAACTACAATGCTCAGAAGAGAAGGAGCGCCATTGGGATTTTGGAGAGAAAATTTGTCCGGAATTCAAGGCCACGTGTGTTTACAAAGCCCCCATAGTGCCAGAACAATGGACCCCCCCACATGTGACCCCATTTTGGAAACTACACCCCTCACGGAATGTAATAAGGGGTGCAGTGAGCTTTTACGCCCCACAGGTGTCTGACAGATTTTTGGAACAGTGGTCCGTGAAAAGGAAAAAATTAATTTTCATTTGCACAGCCCACTGTTCCAAGGATCTGTCAAAAGCCAGTGGGGTGTAAATGCTCACTGCACCCCTTATTAAATCCTGTGGGGGGTGTAGTTTCCAAAATGGGGTCACATGTGGCGGGTTCAATGTTCTGGCACCACGGGGGGCTGTGTAAATGCACAAGGCACCCGACTTCTATAACAACCAAATTCTCTCTCCATAAGCTCAATGGCGCTCCTTCTCTTCTGAGCATTGTAATGTGCCAGCAGAGCACTTTTAGTCCACACATGGGGTATTTCCATACTCAGAAGAAATGGGGTTACAAATTTTGGGGGGCATTTTCTCCTATTACCCCTTGTAGAAATGTAAAATTTGGGCAAAAACCAACATTTTCGTGAGAAAAAAAATAATAAATTCATGTACACGTCCAACTTTAACGAAAAGTCGTCATACACCTGTGGGGTGTTAAGGCTCACTGGACCCCTTGTTATGTTCCCTGAGAGGTGTAGTTTCCGAAATAGTATGCCATGTGCTGGTTTTCTTGCTGTTCTGGCACCATAGGGGCTTCCTAAATGTGACATATCCCCCAAAAAACATTTCAGAAAAATTCACTCTCCAAAATCCTATTGTCACTCCTTCCCTTCTGAGCCCTCTAGTGCACCCACAGAACACTTGACATACACATATGATGTATTTCCTTACTTGAGAGAAATTGGGTTACAAATTTTAGGAAGATTTTACTCCTTTTACCCCTTGTAAAAATTCAAAAACTGGGTCTACAAAAACATGCGAGTGGAAAAAAGGAAGATTTTGAATTTTCTCCTTCACTTTGCTGCTATTTCTGTGAAACACCTAAAAGGTTAACACACTGAATGTCATTTTTAATACTTTGATGGGTGCAGTTTTTATAATGGGGTCATTTGTGGGGTATTTCTAATATGAAGACCCCTCAAATCCACTTCAAAACTGAACTGGTCCCTTAAAAATTCCGATTTTGAAAATTTTGTGAAAAATTGGAAAATTGCTGCTATACTTTGAAGCCCTCTGATGTCTTCCAAAAGTAACAACATGTCAACTTAATGATGCAAACACAAAGTAGACATATTGTATATGTGAATCAATATATAATTTATTTGGGATTTCCATTTTCCTTATAAGCAGAGAGTTTCAAAGTAAAAAAAATGCATAATTTCTTGCATCATTCCTTGGTGAAAAATTCCAAAATTTCATGAAAAATTTGAAAATTTAGCAAGTATCGCCGAAATTTTACCACAAACATAAAGTAGAATATGTCACGAAAAAACTATCTTTGAATCAGAATAAAAGGTAAAAGCATCCCAGAGTTATTAATGTTTAAAGTGACAGTGGTCAGATTTGCAAAAAAGGCCTGCGTCCTTAAGGTGAAAATGAGCTGTGTCCTTAAAGGGGTAGTCCAGTGGTGAAAAACGTATCCCCTATCCTAAGGATAGGGGATAAGTTTGAGATCGCGGGGGTCTGACCGCTGGGGCCCCCTGCGATCTCTCTGTACGGGGCCCCGGCTCTCCGCCAAGATAGCGGGTGTCGACCCGCCCCCTCAATACATCTCAATGGCAGAGCCGGAGATTGCCGAAGGCAGCGCTTCGGCTCTGCCATAGAGTTGTATTGAGGGGGCGTGTCGGCCGCCGCCTCGTGCGGAGGTCGACACGCCCCCTTCCCGCGGGCTGTCGGGGCTCCGTACAGGAGATCGCAGGGGGCCCCAGCGGTCGGACCCCCCGCGATCTGCAACTTATCCCCTATCCTTAGGATAGGGGATAAGTTGCTCACCACTGAGTCACCACTGGACTACTCCTTTAAGGGTTTAAGATCTTTTTAAAAGTCTCCCCTTTAGTGTCATTATTCTTGTTTTTGAGGACATTATCCCATTTTATATTGTTAAGGGCTTTTCTGAATTGATCGAACTTTGCCTTCTTAAAGTTCATTGTTTTTGTGGCCCCTCAAGAGATGCCCTTATTGAAGAACAAGTTATAATGTATTATATTATGATCACTATTCCCTAGGTGTCCTTCTACTTGCACATTAGTTACTCTGTCAGGTCTGTTGGTTAATATTAAGTCTAGAAGGGCGCCCCCCTCTGGTCGGGCACTGCACCATTTGGGACAGATAATTGTCTTTAGCTATAGTCAGAAACCTGTTTCCTTTATGAGATTCACAGGTCTTTGTAGTTTTCATGAATTTTTTGCACATTTACACTTAATCGTACGTACATTTTTTTTAATATATTTTCCTTTATTTTTCAGTCATTTACTTTTTCCATTCATTTTTTCAGACCATATATATTTATATGTAATCACATACATGCACATTGCACCTTATCTTAACATAGCATCATTCTTCATTTATTGCTCTTTATGAATTTTCACCATATTGTCTTTTCACTAGGTTATATGCACTCCGCAATATTGTTTGGGCTATGGCATTTGTAAATAATATGGATATATAAATATTTCTTAAATGGCCACTGTCACCAAAACTATATTTTTAAATACAATAGAGCCATAGAAAATAAGTATCTCTCTAATACTATTTCATTTCCCCCCCCCACAGTTTCCCCTAGAAAACTGCTCCTATAAAAGTGGCCACTAGAGGTCCTCATGAAATGTCCCACATCGGTTACTATGGTCTTTCCGACGTTAGCAACATCAGCGTCGAAATACAGGAAGTGAGGGGGAGGCGTTATAAGCCTGTGTGAGGATCTCCGAACACACAGCAGAGGACAGCAGACAGTGTGTGAGTT
The DNA here is from genome assembly GCF_029499605.1 of Hyla sarda. Lineage (NCBI taxonomy): Eukaryota > Metazoa > Chordata > Amphibia > Anura > Hylidae > Hyla > Hyla sarda. The sequence continues at coordinate 131,459,216 of NC_079196.1, read as the reverse complement.
TCTGAAAAGAGGCCACACCCCCTCACACCTCCCCAGCTCTCAGCAGCATCAAGTGAGAGAAGGATTCAGTGCACAGCTCCATCCATAGCATAGAGGAGAAGGAGCAAGTGTGACACAGCATGATTTACCTCATAAAGCAACATGTACCCCAGTAGTAAGATGATGGGGAGAGGGTTTGTTACAGTGTGCCAGCCCAGGAGTAAGGTGATGGCATGAGGAAGGGGTGTTACTGTGTGTTATCATTGTGTGATCCCAGTAGTAAGGAGATTATATGACGAGGAGGTTTGGTACAGTGTGTCACGCCAGTAGTAATGAGATTACATGAGGAGGAGGTTTATTAGTGTCACCCCAGTATTAAGCAGATTATATAAGGAGGAGGTTTATTAGTGCCACCACAGTATTAAGGAGATTACATAAGGAGGTGGTTTCTTACAGTGTCACCCCATAAGTAAGCATGGGAAAGCTGGATAACATAACATGGTAGTAATGAAACATGGTAGTAATGAAAAATTGAATATGTAGTATATAGTATATGATACTATATACTACATATTAAATTTTTCATTTACTTGCGTAAACAGTTCCTCTCACCTTTCCACAGTTCAATTCATATCCCCCTAATGCATACAAAGAAATCCAAATAAAATATAATATTTCTAAAAAATAAAACTACAAATAAGAATACCCCCAGTGGCTAATATATACAAATACTCACCAGTGGTGCAGATCAGCCTTCTTTGTAAAACAACTAAATACAAACGTTCATTTCATCTATCAGAACTCTCGATGTATAAATATTATCCAGCATTGCAAAGGTCTTATTAATAACCGGCATTTCAGTGTTTTGTTTAGCGATCACACATACAAGTAACATATGCCCCCAAACACCTTCACTACATGCGGGTTTAAATTTAAATTGTAACAACTCACCACTAAATGTTGCGATCATAGTGTACACACTGCGATCGCAACCAGAGTAATAATACATACAATATGGGCAATGCAGGACTGGCCGAAAAACTCGGTCAGAGAACTCACAGACTAATACTTTATATAACAACAAGCATACTAGTCATTAAACCCAATTAGACGCACCCTACATATCTTATGAATATAAGACCGTATCAGCTACTCACGGAGCACCTCAGACTCCTTTTAGCTTTATATGAATGAATATATCACAAATGTATTATAAATGTATGAAAATCTATTAGTTTTTAATGTTAAGCACTATATGTGTATTATGATTGCATCTTCAATTTTATTTCGAATTCTTATTGTTATTTCGCTATCACAATCAGTAATATGTGCTTCTAATATGTGCTTCAAATAACGTCAGTAAAGATGTGTCAAATTACCGCATCAAGGTGCGTCTGCCAACCACCTCTGCACTTCTGTCAGAAAAATGATGTCAGTGACTTTCCAACCCGGGAAATTTCAAATGAACTTCCCTATAAGTACGCCAAACAATGAACTAAATCATATCAGCCTGACGAAGCGGGGGTCACCCTGCGAAACGCGTTGCTCCCACTCTGTTCATTTTATTTTATTTATTTCATCTTTTTAAAAAGCAAATCTGTTTCACGGTGTGTTATGTATCAATAAACAAGTGATCTTTAACCCCTTAAGGACCAGGCCATTTTACACCTCAGGACCAGAGCGTTTTTTGCACATCTGACCACTGTCACTTTAAACATTAAAAACTCTGGAATGCTTTTACTTATCATTCTGATTCCGAGATTGTTTTTTCGTGACATATTCTACTTTAACATAGTGGTAAAATTTTATGGTAACTTGCATCCTTTCTTGAAAAATCCCAAAATTTGATGAAAAATTTGAAAAATTAGCATTTTTCTAACTTTGAAGCTCTCTGCTTGTAAGGAAAATGGATATTCCAAATAAAAAAAAATTTGATTCACATATACAATATGTCTACATTATGTTTGCATCATAAAATTGACGTGATTTTACTTTTGGAAGACACCAGAGGGCTTCAAAGTTCAGCAGCAATTTTCCAATTTTTCACAAAATTTTCAAACTCATTATTTTTCAGGGACCAGTTCAGGTTTGAAGTGGATTTGAAGGGTCTTCATATTAGAAATACCCCACAAATGACCCCATTATAAAAACTGCACCCCCCAAAGTATTCAAAATGACATTCAGTCAGCGTTTTAACCCTTTAGGTGTTTCACAGGAATAGCAGCAAAGTGAAGGAGAAAATTCATAATCTTCATTTTTTACACTCGCATGTTCTTGCAGACCCAATTTTTTTATTTTTACAAGGGGTAAAAGGAGAAAATGTATACTTATATTTGTAGCCCAATTTCTCTCGAGTAAGCACATACCTCATATGTCTATGTAAATTGTTCGGCGGGCGCAGTAGAGGGCTCAGAAGCGAAGGAGCGACAAGGGGATTTTGGAGAGTACGTTTTTCTGAAATGGTTTTTGGGGGGCATGTTGCATTTAGGAAGCCCCTATGGTGCCAGAACAGCAACAAAAAAACACATGCCATACCATTTTGGAAACTAGACCCCTTGAGGAACGTAACAAGGAATAAAGTGAGCCTTAATACCCCACAGGGGTTTCACGACTTTTGCGTATGTAAAAAAAAAAAAAAAAAAAGATTTTCACAAAAATGTGTTTCCCCCAAAATTTCACACTTTTGCAAGGGTTAATAGCAGAAAAGACCCCCCAAAATTTGTAACCCCATCTCTTCTGAGTATGGAAATACCCCATGTGTGGACGTCAAGTGCTCTGCTGGCGCACTACAATGCTCAGAAGAGAAGGAGCGCCATTGAGCTTTTGGGAAAAAAATTGTTTGGAATGGAAGTCAGGGACCATGTGCGTTTACAAAGCCCCCCGTGGTGCCAGAACAGTGGAACCCCCCACATGTGACTCTATTTTGGAAACTACACCCCTCACAGAATTTAATAAGGGGTGCAGTGAGTATTTACACCCCACTGGCGTTTGACAGATCTTTGGAACAGTGGGCTGTGCAAATGAAAAATAAAATTTTTCATTTTCACGGACCACTGTTCCAAAAATCTGTCAGACACCTGTGGGGCGTAAATGCTCACTGTACCCCTTATTACATTCCGTGAGGGGTGTAGTTTCCAAAATGGGGTCACATGTGGGTATTTTTTTGGGGGGGGGTTTATGTCAGAACCGCTGTAAAATCTGCCACCCCTGTGCAAATCACCAATTTAGACCTCAAATGTACATGGTGCGCTCTCACTCCTGAGCCTTGTTGTGCGCCCGCAGAGTATTTTACGCCCACATCTGGGGTATTTCTGTACTCAGGAGAAATTGCGTTACAAATTTTGGGGGTCTTTTTTTCCTTTTAACGCTTGTGAAAATAAAAAGTAAAGGGCAACACCGGCATATTAGTGTAATTTTTTTTTATTTTTTTACACTAACAAGCTGGTGTAGCCCCAACTTTTCCTTTTCATAAGGGGTAAAAGGAGAAAAAGCCCCCAAAATTAGTAGTGCAATTTCTCCTGAGTACGGAGATACCCCATATGTGGCCCTAAACTGTTTCCTTGAAATACGACAGGGCTCCGAAGTGAGAGAGCACCATGCGCATTTGAGGATTAAATTAGGGATTGCACAGGGGTGGACATAGGGGTATTCTATGCCAGTGATTCCCAAACAGGGTGCCTCCAGCTGTTGCTAAATTCCCAGCAAGCCTGGACAGTCAATGGCTGTCCAGAAATGCTGGGAGTTGTTGTTTTGCAACAGCTGGAGGCTCCGTTTTGGAAACACTGCCATACAATACGTTTTTCCTTTTTATTGGGGGGACAGTGTAAGGGGGTGTATATGTTGTGTTTTACTCTTTATTATGTGTTAGTGTAGTGTTTTTAGGGTACATTCGCACTGGCGGGTTACGGTGAGTTTCTCGCTAGAAGTTTGAGCTGCGCGAAAAATTTGCCGCAGCCCAAACTTGAAGCAGGAAACTTACTGTAAACCTGCCCGTGTGAATGTACCCTTTACGTTCACATGGGGGGGGGCAAACCTCCAGCTGTTTCAAAACTACAACTCCCAGCATGTACTGACAGACCGTGCATGCTGGGAGTTGTACTTTTGCAACAGCTGGAGGCACACTGGTTGGAAAACCTTCAGTTAGGTTCTGTTACCTAACAGTATTTTCCAACCAGTGTGCCTCCAGCTGTTGCAAAACTACAACTCCCAGCATATACTGATCGCCGAAGGGCATGCTGGGAGATGTAGTTATGCAATAGCTGGAGGTACGCAACTACAATTCCCAGCATGCCGAGACAGCTGATTGCTGTTTGGACATGCTGGGATTTGCAGTTTTGCATCTGGAGGGCTACAGTTTTAGAGAACACTGCAAAGTGATCTCCAAACTGTGGACCTCCAGCTGTTGCAAAACTACAATTCCCAGCATGCCCTGACAGCAAACAGTTGTTTGAGCATGCTAGGAGTTGTAGTTTTGCAAGATCTGGAGGGCTACAGTTTAGGGACCACTATATAGTGGTCTCAAACTGTAGCCCTCCAGCTGTTGCAAAACTACATATTCCAGCATGCCCAAACAGCAGTCTGGGCATGCTGGGAGTTGTAGTTTTGCAACATCTGGAGGGCTACAGTTAGAGACCACTGTATAATGGTCTCAAACTGTACCCTCCAGATGTTGCTAGGCAACTCACCGGCTTCCGTCGGATCCAGCCGCACGTCATCGCCGCCCGCCGATCTCCGTCGCCTGCAGCCTCCGTCGCCCGCCCGGATCGGTAAGTGGATCTTCGGCGCCGGTCCCCGTCACTTTCCCCGTCCTGCCCCGCCTATTGTGGGTGGGCAGGACGGGGAAAACGAAAGTAAACCCCCCGCCCCCGATCTGCTATTGGTGGTCGCGTCTAGACCACCAATAGCAGGGATAGGAGGGGTGGCAACCCTGCCACCTCACTCCTATCGCTTCAGGGGGATCGTGGGTGTCTTAGACACCCGCGATCCCCCTTACATTCCGGGTCACCGGGTCGCTATAGACCCGTAATGACCCGGAATCGCGCAAATCGCAAGTGTGAATTCACTTGCGATTTGCCGCCATCGCCGACATGGGGGGGTCTGATGACCCCCCTGGGCATTTGCACGGGATGCCTGCTGAATGATTTCAGCAGGCATCCCGCTCCGATCCCCGCCCGGCACACGGCGGGGACTAAAACTGCCCATGACGTAAATGTACGTCCCTGGTCCTTAAGACCCAGGGTGTCGGGACGTACCGTTACGTCATGGGTCCTGTAGGGGTTAAACTGGGACACTTGTTTCATTACTACTACCCTCAAGGCGCCGCGAACACAATCCACAATCTTTTACCCTGGGAGCTGCTGGAGCAGCTCTCCCCTAGGACCACTTCTCCTCTCCAATGTTACTCGCAATTCACACACATTGAGGGAGATTTATCAAAACCTGTCCAGAGGAAAAGTTGCTGAGTTGCCCATAGCAACCAATCAGATTGCTTCTTTCATTTTTGAAAAGGCCTCTGAAAAATTAAAGCTTCCATCTGATATTTGCTATGGGCAACTCAGCAACAATTCCTCTGGACTGGTTTTGGTAAGTACCATAGTACCTCTGTCTGCACTGCTATTCACATAGGGGTAAGTGCACTGCAGAGCATTACACCCTAGCATCTTCTACAGACCCTAGGATGCAATGCTCTGCACATCCCCCCCCATGTGTATGGCAGTGTGTGTGTATGTATGTATATTTCTATACAAGTGGGGGTATGTGCAGAGCATTGCACCCTAGTTTGTAGTACAGACTAGGATGCAGTGCTCTGCATATAACCCCACTGTTACGCCGAGCGCTCCGGGTCCCCGCTCCTCCCCGGAGCGCTCGCAGCGTTTTCCTGTTCGCAGCGCCCCGGTCAGACCCGCTGACCGGGAGCGCTGCGATAATATCCCTAGCCGGGATGCGATGCGGGACGCGCCCGCTCGCGATTCGCATCCCGGCCCGCTTACCAGACTCGTTCCCTGTCTGTACTGTCCCGGCTCTCTACGATTTAAAGGGCCAGTGCGCCGCTGATTGGCGCCTGGTTCTAAATTAGTGTATTCACCTGTGCATTTCCTTATATAACCTCACTTCCCCTTCCCCTTCCCTTCCTTGCCAGATCTTGTTGCCATTGTGCCAGTGAAAGCGTTCCTTGTATGTCCCAAGCCAGTGTTCACGACCTCTTGCTGTTGCCCCTGACTACGATCCCTGCTGCCTGCCCTGACCTTCTGCTACGTCCGACCTTGCTCTTGCCTCTTTTGGCCCTCTGCGCGACCTTCAAAAAAGGCCTATCCAGTAACATCAAAGATGTGCTGGCCGCACGAGAAATCCCTGCCAACCTGCATGAACTTATTCATTTGGCCACCCGCATTGACATGCGCTTTTCCGAAAGACGCCAGGAGCTCCGTCAGGATATGGACTTTGTTGGCACTAGGCGGTTTCTCTCCCCGGCTCCTTTCTTCTCTGGTCCGCTGCAATCTGTTCCTGTGCCTTCTGCCGTGGAGGCTATGCAAGTAGACTGGTCTCGCCTGACACCACAAGAGAGGACACGCCGCCGCAATGAGAACCTGTGCCTGTACTGTGCCAGTACCGAACACTTCCTGAAGGATTGTCCTATCCGTCCTCCACGTCAGGAAAGACGCACTCCGATTCCGCACAAAGGTGAGACATCTCTAGGTGTGAACTCTGCTTCTCCACATCTTACTGTGCCTGTGCGGATTTCTTCTTCTAACTCCTCCTTCTTAGCTGTGGCCTTCTTGGATTCTGGATCTGCAGGAAATTTTATTTTGGCCTCTTTCGTTAACAGGTTCAACATCCCAGTGACCAGTCTTGCCAGACCTCTCTACATCGCTTCAGTTAATGGAGAAAGATTGGACTGTACTGTGCGTTACCGCACAGAACCCCTGTTAATGTGCATTGGACCTCATCACGAAAAAATTTAATTTCTGGTCCTCTCTAACTGCACTTCTGAAATTCTTCTCGCATTACCTTGGCTCCAACGCCATTCCCCTACCCTTGACTGGACCACCGGGGAAATCAAGAACTGGGGTGCTTCTTGCCACAAAAAATGCCTCACGTCTGCTCCCAGTCCTGCCAGTCAAACCCCTATGGCTCCTCCTATACCAGGTCTCCCCAAGGCCTATTTGAACTATGCCGATGTTTTTTGCAAAAAACAAGCAGAGACTTTGCCTCCTCACAGGCCTTATGACTGCCCTATTGATCTCCTTGCTGGTACTACTCCACCCCGGGGCAGGATCTATCCTCTGTCAGCCCCTGAGACACAAGCCATGTCTGATTACATCCAATAAAATTTAAAAAGGTCTTCCTCCCCTGCTGGAGCGGGGTTATTCTTTGTCTCCAAAAAAGACGGTTCCTTATGGCCATGCATCGAATACCGCGGTCTTAATAAGATCACTATAAAAAAACGCTATCCCCTGCCTCTTATCTCGGAACTCTTTGACTGTCTACGTGGCGCTAACATCTTCACCAAATTGGATTTAAGAGGTGCATATAATCTCATCCGCATCAGGGAAGGGGATGAGTGGAAGACCGCATTTAATACCAGAGACGGACACTTTGAATATCTGGTTATGCCCTTTGGGCTCTGCAACGCCCCTGCTGTCTTCCAGGACTTTGTGAATGACATTTTTCGTGATCTATTATATACCTGTGTTGTGGTTTACTTGGACGACATTTAGATTTTCTCTTCTAATCTCGAAGAACACCGCCGTCGTGTCCCTCTGGTGCTCCAGAGACTCCGTGACAATCAATTATATGCCAAGATGGAGAAATGTCTCTTTGAATGCAAATCTCTTCCCTTCCTAGGATATTTAGTCTCTGGCCAGGGACTTCAAATGGACCCAGACAAACTGTCAGCAGTGTTAGATTGGCCACGCCCCTCCGGACTCCGAGCTATCCAACGCTTCTTGGGGTTTGCCAATTACTACCGGCAATTTTTTCCACATTTTTCCACCATTGTGGCTCCTATTGTGACCTTAACCAAGAAATTCTCGTGTCTAAGACGGTTAGAGGTAAAAAAAAAATTCTCGTAGATTGGGAGAATTGCGGTCCTGAGGAGAGGTCGTGGGAACCCGAGGATAACATTCTCGACAAGGACCTCATTCACAAATTCTCAGGTTCCAAAAAGAGGGGGAGACCCAAGGGGGGGGGGGGTACTGTTACGCTGAGCGCTCTGGGTCCCCGCTCCTCCCCGGAGCGCTTGCAGCGTTTTCCTGTTCGCAGCGCCCCGGTCAGACCCGCTGACTGGGAGTGCTGCGATAATGTCCCTAGCCGGGATGCGATGCGGGACGCGCCCGCTCGCGATTCGCATCCCGGCCCGCTTACCAGACTCGTTCCCGTCTGTACTGTCCCGGCTCTCTGCGATTTAAAGGGCCAGTGCGCCGCTGATTGGCGCCTGGTTCTAAATTAGTGTATTCACCTGTGCACTTCCCTATATAACCTCACTTCCCCTTCCCTTCTTTGCCGGATCTTGTTGCCATTGTGCCAATGAAAGCATTCCTTGTATGTCCCAAGCCAGTGTTCCAGACCTCTTGCCGTTGCCCCTGACTACGATCCTTGCTGCCTACCCTGACCTTCTGCTACGTCCGACCTTGCTCTTGCCTAATCCCTTGTACCGCGCCTATCTCAGCAGTCAGAGAGGTTGAGCCGTTACCGGTGGATACGACCTGGTTGCTACCGCCGCTGCAAGACCATCCCGCTTTGCGGTGGGCTCTGGTGAATACCAGTAGCAACTTAGAACCGGTCCACCGGTACGGTCCACGCCAATCCCTCTCTGACACAGAGGATCCACCTCCAGCCTGCCGAATCCTGACACCCACCTGTATAGGAATGTACAGTGGGGATCAAAAGTTTTGGCACCCCAGGTAAAAATTTGTATTAATGTGCATAAAGAAGCCAAGGAAAGATGGAAAAATCTCCAAAAGGCATCAAATTACAGATTAGACATTCTTATAATATGTCAACAAAAGTTAGATTTTATTTCCGTCATTTACACTTTCAAAGTAACAGAAAACAAAAAATGGTGTCTGCAAAAGTTTGGGCACCCTGCAGAGTTAATATCTTGTACTGCCCCCTTTGGCAAGTATCACAGCTTGTAAACACTTTTTGTAGCCAGCCAAGAGTCTTTCAATTCTTGTTTGAGGTATCTTTGCCCATTCTTCCTTACAGAAGTCTTCCAGTTCTTTGAGATTTTTGGGCTGTCTGTCACGCACTATTCTTTTAAATGGGCACTGTCACCAACTTTATTTTTTGATATGTTGTAGTACTTATGTACTACAACATATCTCTAATATACTTTTATTATTATTTTTTTTTCATTAAAAAGGTTTAATTTACATTTAAAAACCGGCCACTGAAAAAGGACTAATTTTGGAGTGGCAATCAGTCCTTTTACAGTTAGGCTGCACTCGCTCCCTGCCTGTCAATCAGACAGGCGGGAGCGAGCGCATTGGCTCCCTGGCCACTGGCTGGGAGGCCACTCCTCCCGCACATCGCCACCGCCGCCTTGTTGCCGCCGCTGTCCCTGCACGCCCGCTGCTGGACTCTGCAGTAACTGCAAGTGTAATGAGGGAACGGGGTATGCGGGACAGGGGGGGGAGGAGGGAACGGGCTAGTGCCGTAGCGGGGGGGAACGGGCTAGCAGAAAAAAAAATAGGATGGTGGAAGCTACCCCTTAAGGTCTATCCATAGATTTTCAATTATGTTGAGGTCAGGAGATTGTAAAGGCCATGGCAAAACCTTCAGTTTACGCCTCTTGATGTAATCCCCCATGGTTTTTTAGGTGTGTTTAGGATCATTATCCATTTGTAGAAGCTATCCTCTCTTTAACTTCAGCTTTTTCACAGATGGCATCAAGTTAGCATCCAAAATTTTCTGACATTTTATTGAATCCATTTTTATTTCTACTCGTGAGATGTTCCCTGTGCCACTGGCTGCAATACAACCCCAAAACATGATTGATCCACCCGCATGCTTAACTGTTGGACAGAGGTCCTTTTCATTTATTCTGTTCCCCTTCTTCTCCGAACGTACTTTTGCTCATTCCGGCCAAAAAGTTCAATTTTAACCTCATCGGTCCACATAACTTGTTTCCAAAATGCATCAGGCTTGTCTATATGTTCATTTGAAAAGTTCAAATGCTGATTTTTGTGGTGAGGACGTAGAAGAGGTTTTCTTCTGATGACTCTTCCATGAAGATCATATTTGTACAAGTATCTCTTTATAGTGGAATAGTGTACCACAACTCCAATGTCTGCCAGATTTTTCTGGAGGGATTGTGCAGTCAAACATGGGTTTTGAATTGTTTTTCTCACAATCCTGTGAGCTGTTCTGTCTGATATTTTTCTTGGTCTTCCAGATCTCTCTTTAACTTCCACTGTTCCTGATGACTGCCATTTCTTAATTACATTCCGAACAGAGGATATTAACATGTGAAAACGTTTTGCTATCTTCTAATAGCCATCTCCAGCTTTGTGAACGTCAACTATTTGCAGTTTTCAGATTTCTAGACAACTGCTTAGAAGAACCCATGGTGCTCATTGTTGGGGCAAGGTCAGATGAGTCTGGGCATTTTAAACCTTTGAGATTGACATCACCTGGTCTTCCCAGATGATGACTGAGAACAATTCATGACACTGGCAGGTCTCAGCTTTGCAAAGGGGGCAGTGCATGCTATGAATTCTGCAGGGTGCCCAAACTTTTGCAGATGCCATTTTTTGTTTTCTGTTATTTTAAAAGTGTAAATGATGGAAATAAAATCTAACTTTTGTTATAATATTATAAGAATGTCTAATCTGTAATTTGATGCCTTTTGGAGATTTTTCCATCTTCCCTTGGCTTCTTTATGCACATTAATACAAATTTATACTAGGGATCGACCGATATCGGCTTTTTAGGGCCGATACCGATAATCGGTGGAGGTTAAGGCCGATAGCCGATGACTTATACCGATTATTTATCCCCCCGCTACACCGCTGCAGATCATTGATTTAAAGCGGGCGCTTTAAATCAATGCACTGCAGTGGCTTTTGCGGTGCCATAGGCCGCCGCCACCACCACCCGCTTCTCTCCCCCTACCTGTCAGGGTGGTCCGGGCCATCCATCCTTCCTGTAGTGTCCGGCGGCATTCCGGGTGGAGGGTGAACCGGTCCGGGCTGTCTTTCTTCTCCGGGGTCCTCTTCTCCACTCCGGGCAGGCTCCAGCCTAGTAACGCAGCATATACGCCGCTGCGCAGTGACGTCCGTGCGCAGCGACGCACCTGACATCACGGCGTAGCGGCGTCTATGCAGCGTACTAGGCCGGAGCCTGCCCGGAGTGGAGAAGATGACCGCCAGAGAAGGACAGCCCGGACCGGTTCACCCTCCACCCGGAATGCCGCCGGACACTACAGGAAGGATGGATGGCCCGGACCACCCCCATTACGGGTAAGTTAATTTTTTTAATTGATTCGGAGGGTGGGGGAGGGGCCCGACCGGTATAGCGGTATGGGCAAAAATCCATACCGTGGGAGAAAAAAAAAAAACGGTATCCGGTTCATACCAGTATACCATGGCAAGGTAATTGCCGATACCGATGATGCCCAAAATCGGGATTATCGGCCGATAATATCGGCCATACCGATAATCGGTCAATCCCTAATTTTTACCTGGGGTGCCCAAACTTTTGATCCCCACTGTACGTACACACACACTGCTATACACATGGGGGGGGGGGGGGGGTTATGGGCAGACTACAGAGCATTGCACCCTAGGATCTCCTCTAGACCCTAGGGTGCACTGCACATACCCTCCCCCCCCCCTTAATGTGTATAGCAATGTACATTAATATACAGGTGGAGGTATGTGCAGAGCATTGCATCGGTCAGTTACCCAGGGCCTCTGAGTCTGCACAGCCACTGCTATTCACATCTGTACATTAGAGTGCAATGCTCTGCACACACACCCCATGTATAGCAGTGTGTGTACTACACACACTGTTATACATGGGGAGTATGTGCAGAGCATTGCACCCTAGTATCTGTACATGCCTATTTTAGCGGATGGGATTGGACAAAAAATCATTGTGAGCGGGATTGAAAAACCAGTCCTGCGCAGGGCTCTACTACATAGTGTATAGGCAAAACAGCAGGCAAACTCCAGTAATCCTTCTTCCTCTCTGTGTAACTTGTGCAGCATAAAACCAGAGAGGAAAAGGTTACAGAGTAGAGTGCAGTGGTTGGCTGACAGCTCAGTGACACACAGTGAGGGAGGAAGTTTAGTCATGTACAGTGAGGGCAAGAGAAGGACACGCCCCCTGCCTGAGAGAAGATAGAAATTCTGTGTGATCTGATATAAGCTGATTTTAAAAGAAATACAGAAGCTAGGCACACAAAAGTTATATGTATATGATCAGGATGAGGTACTGAGTAACATGTAACTTTTTTCCTTTTTTTTCTGGGATATGATAGGTACGTTTTATTCATACATCGCTGTGAATGCTAAGTGCCCGTCTATCCCCGGCACCGCGCTCTTCCGGGCTCGAGTCCAAGACTGGCATTCATGTGATCCATCATGTGACATGGGCAGGTGATGCCCTACCCGAAAGCTGCGTGATGTCGGGCAGCTCATAAGCTATGCGCCATGACGGAGAAAAAGCGGCATACATCGTAAACGAACAGGTGTGCAGCATTGTTTCTTTTTGTAATCCGGTTTCTGATTGGTTTTCTTACATAAATAAGATCTTAGTTGAGTCACTCCTGCTCCACATTTTGTATTGTTTTACATTTTGGTATGAATAGTATGCTTGTATATATGTATGTTTGAGGCTGTTGCCCACTTATTTATTATACAAGCATATGTTTACTCTTGATTTTCGCATAGTGTGTAATATTTACATGTGGTAGCAGGTAGTGGTGCCCTTTTGGCTAGTTCCCTCCTGTGGGAGTTTCGCTGTTTTACCTTGTTTTCTAAATGAATATATAATAATAAAATTAAATTTTTATTTCATTAAATGACTCCATGGTGTGTGTGGTTCTATATTTGGTATAGGAGGTCATGTTAAAACCCTAATCTAGAATGCCCCTTATTGTACGTTTCTATTTAAAAAAATGTTTTATTATTATAATATAAGCCATGAATTCTATAAAAAAAATTAACCTTTCTAATATACTTAAGAAGAAAATGTTTATGTACTTGCTGCTAGAAAAGGGAAATTATAAGGATGCCTGAAGGCCAATATTGTAAGCAAGACCTAGGGAGCTCATACAAGAAAAAAAAAATCATAAATATATACTATAATAATTAAAAAAAAAATCAGTAACGTGTCCATACATAAATAGGCAATGATTGAAACTATAAAGATCATTCACATAATACATTATCTCCATAAATATACAGATTATATTAAAAAATATGCAGCTCTGGATTTTTTTTATTTTTTTACATTTACACCATTGACTGTGCCATTTAAATGTTTTGTTTTTTATAGTTTGGACAGTAACGTATCTGGAGATACTACACGTTTTGATTCTTTTTGTTTACATTATTTTATTTGAAAAAGGGGGTTCTAATTTTTATTGGGAAAGGGCTTCATTCACGTTTACTAACACAAACAGCACACATGGCTTTTCTTTGCTAAAGGCTCCGGACTTGTTCTTCTGCACTGTCGCAGGCGGCAACAGCTTCAGGCTGACCTCTTCCTGATTTAGTCTCTGCCTCTACATTTGTGGTTTTGCAAGTTATTAGGTCTTTAAAGGGGTACTCCGGTGGTTAATTTTTTTGACTATATGGTATCTTCTTTGTAAGTTTAGTTTTTTTGCAATATACATATGTTATATGTTTTGGCAGCATGTGTGTGTTTTTCTTTCCTGTTTGTTGGGCAGGAAGTTCTGTAGTTCAGAGGGTTTTCTTTTACTGTTGTCCACAGTTCTGAGTCTGTGGTGGACAAGAGGTCACAGCTTCTTTTTTTTTTCTCTCTGTCTGCATGAGAAAAATAGGCCACGCCCCATCATCTCATCCAGCTGAGTACACAGCTCCTCACCTCGCCTCCCCCTGCTCTGTATTTTAAGGACGCAGGTCTGCACAGGAGAAGGACCTCACAGAGAAGATAAGTGTTATCTGAACGGGCTGGGGATGTATGGACTGCAGGGGAATAAATCTCATACTGGGAATGATCTCTATATGTGAAGGAGGGGAGGGGGGGATTCCTGAATGACACATGCTGGGAGTTGTAGTCCCTGTTGTGTTGTGGTGTGTGTGTGTGTGTGTGTATGTGTGTATGCTAGTGTTTTCAAACCAGAGTGCCTCCAGCTGTTGCAAAACTACAACTCCCAGCATGCCCTGACAGACTTTGGGCATGCTGGGAGTTGTAGATTTGCAAAAGCTGGAGGCACACTGGTTGGGAAACACTGTTCTAGCCTATTCAGCATACACATCATGTTACACCAGTGTTTCCCATCCAGTGTGCCTCCAGCTGTTGAAAAACTACAACTCCTAGCATGCCCAAAGGCTGTCAGGGCATGATGGGAGTTGTATTTTTGCAACACCTGGAGGCACGCTGGTTGGGAAACAATGGTGTATGCCCTACAGAGGTGTGGTGAACTAAAATCCCCAGGAGACTACAGAGGAAGCATGCTGGTGTTATACCACAGACTGAAGACTCCTGAATGACACATCCTGGGAGTTGTAGTTCCTTTTGTGTGTGTATGCCAGTGTATCCCAACCAGGGCTGATTATATTAGTGTGCTGTGTATAAGGGGGCCGACCCGGGAAAATAGTAGGATGGGTAAAGAGCGGAACAAAGAAAAACTAAAAAAAGGAGCTTCCCCAAACCAGCAAGGCATGTGGCATGCTGGGATTTGTAGTTTTCAGCACAGCAAGAAACCGGAAATAGAAGCAAAGATAGGAAAACATAGTGGGGGATAAAAAGACAACAAGGAACGGAAATAGAGTTGCCTAAACAACAAGAATAGAAATTAAGCAAAGCAAATAGGGGAAGTCAAAAATGTAAAAACACGTTGACCACCAGAGTACCCCTTTAACTCCTTGAGGAGCCCATTATAACCCTATGGGCGGGAGCAATTTTTGCAATTCTGACCACTGTCACTTTAAGCATTAATAACTCTGGGATGCTTTTACTTTTCAATCTAATTCCGAGATTGTTTTTTTCATGACATATTCTACTTCATGTTAGTGGTAAATTTTTGTAGATACTTGCATCATTCCTTTTGCATCCAATTTTATGAAAAAATTGAAAATGTTTCATTTTTCTAACTTTGATGCTCTCTGCTTGTAAGGAAAACAGACATTCCAAATAAATGATATATTGATTCACAAATACAATATGTTTACTTTATGTTTGCATCATAAATTTGACAATGTTTTTACTTTTGGAAGACATCAGAGGGCTTCAAAGTTCAGCAGCAATTTTCCAATTTTTCACAACATTTTCTAAATCTGAATTTTTCAGGGACCAGTTCAGCTTTGTTCAGTGGATATGAAGGGCCTTCATATTAGAATTACCCCATAAATTACCCCATTATAAAAACTGCACCCCTCAAAGTATTCAAAATGACATTCAGAAAGTTTGTTAACCCTTTAGGTGTTTCACAGGAATAGCAGCAAAGTGAAGGAGAAAATAAAAATCTTTATGTTTTTACACTCGCATGTTCTTGTAGACCCAGTTTTTGAATTTTTACAAGGGGTAATAGGAGAAAAAGCCCCCCAAAATTTTTAACCCAATTTCTCTCGAGTAAGGAAATACCTCATATGTGTATGTCAAGTGTTCGGAGGGCGCAGTAGAGGGCACAGAAGGGAAGGAGCAACAATTGGATTTTGGAGGGTGAATTTTTCTGAAATGGTTTTTTAAGGGGTATGTCACATTTAGGAAGCCCCTATGGTGCCAGAACAGCAAAAAAAAAAAACAAAACACATGGCATACTATTTTGGAAACTACGCCCCTCAAGGCACGTAACAAGGGGTCCAGTGAGCCTTAACACCCCACAGGTGTTTGACGACTTTTCGTTAAAGTCGGATGTGTAAATGAAAAAAAAAAATTTATTTCACTAAAGTGCAGTTTTTTCCCCCAAATTTACCATTTTTACAAAGGGTAATGGTAGAAAATGCCCCCCAAAATTTGTAACCCCATCTCTTCTGAGTATGGAAATACCCCATGTTAGGGCGTAAAATGCTCTGCGGGTGAACTACAATGCTCAGAAGAGAAGGAGTCACATTTGGCTTTAGGAAAGCAAATTATAATATATATAAGCAAATTTTGATGAAATGGTTTTTGGGGGGCATGTCGCATTTAGGAAGCCCCTATGGTGCCAGAACAGCACAAAATACCCACATGGCATACTATTTTGGAAACTTCACCCATAAAGGCACATAAAAAGGGGTACAGTGAGCCTTAACACCCCACAGGTGATTGACGAACTTTCGTTAAAGTGGGACGTGAAAATGAAAAATTAGATTTTTAACACTGAAATGCTGGTGTTACCCAAAACTTTTCATTTTCACAAGGAGTAATAGGAGAAAATGCCCCACAAAATTTGTAACCCCATTTCTCTTGAGTAAGGAAATACCTCATATGTGTATGCAAAGTGCTCTGTGGATGCACTAGAGGGCTCAGAAGGGAGCTGAAATGGTTTATGGGGGGCATGTCGCATTTAGGAAGCCCCCATGATGCCAGAAAAGTAAAAAAAAAAAAAAAAACACATATAGTTAGTACGGTCGAAAAAAGACATATGTCCATCAAGTTCAACCAGGGAACTTGATGGCGTACTATTTTGGAAACTACACCCCTCAGAGAGGAAGAGGACGGAGCGTCCTTGAAACGCGTTACATCTAATAAATACTTTTATCTTTTACCTTGGTTGTGGACAGCGCTGAAATATCCCTATTACCTGTGCACCACAAAAAGTGCACATTTTTAACTTGAAGGGTGTTAAGGCTCACTATACCCCTTGTTACGTTTCGTGAAAGGTGTAGTTTCCAAAATGGGGTCACGTGTTTTTTATTTTGCGTTCATGTCAGAACCGCTGTAACGATCAGCCACCCCTGTGCAAATCACCAATTTAGGCCTCAAATGTACATGGTGCTCTCTCACTTCTGAACAATGTAGTTCGTCCGCAGAGCATTTTACGTACACATATGGGGTATTTCCGTTGAAAGAAATTGTGTTGCAAATTTTGGGGGTCATTTTCTCCTTTTACCTCTTGTGAAAATGAAAAGTATGGGGCAACACCAGCATGTTAGTGTAAATTTTTTTTATTTTCTACCGAGTACGGACATACCCCATATGTGGCCCTAAACTGTTGCCTTGAAATACGACAGTGAGAGAGCGCCATGCGCATTTGAGGCCTAAATAAGGAATTTGCAATAGGGGCTGACCCGGTTACCTACAGTAAAACCCTACAGCAGTGTTTCGAAAACAGGGTGCCTCCAGCTGTTGCAAGACTCCCAGCCTGCTAGGACAGTCTATGGCTGTCCGGCAATACTGGGAGTTGTGGTTTTGCAACAGCTGGAGGCTCCCTTTAGGAAACACTGCCGTATGAGATGTTTTTCATTTTTATTGGGGAGGACGATGTGTAAGGGGGTGTATATGTAGTGTTTTACTTTTTATTATTGTGTAGTGTGGTGTTTTTAGGGTACATTCACACAGGCGGGGGTTCACAGTAAGTTTTCCACTGGGAGTTTGAGCTGCGGCAGAAAATTTGCCGCAGCTCAAACTTGTAGAAGGAAACCCACTGTAAACCCACCGCGTGGTACTGCGCCGTCACCATGACAACTATGCAGTGCTCACGGACTTACGCGCAAAGAATGAACATGTTCGCCGCTGAAATTCCTCCGTGTGATTGGATCTGTGGAAGACCCATTCACACTAATGTTAGGAATTCACACCGCACAATTCCGCACTAATTACATAGTGTGAACAATACCCTAAAGCATCCACCCAAATAGGTGCAATGTTTGAGTATATAGCAGAAAAAGAAAAATAGGCCCAAAACAGCGTATCTGACGACTTATACCAGCAAGTCTATGACAACCAAAAAAGTTTGTGTCCCATGCATAAACACGTTTTCTGAGACTTATATCTCCTTCCTCAGATAAAAAAAAGGACAATTTCAAGAAGATACACAAACAGAAATCAATCTGAATATATAAACATTTTACAAAGTCTGTCCAAATACTTAACTCTATATTGCACTGCAAATTGTACCATTTGCAATTGTTATAACAGAATTATACACAAGTGAATTTTGCACAGAGATAATCTCCACGTTAATCACACTTCTGTGAAATCACAGGAAGCAACACTGATTGACAATTTCACATGCTGTTGTGCAAATGGAACAGACAACAGGTATACACAATTTTATATATGCACAGTTTTTATTCCTTATATTTTTTTTAATAAAAACATGTATTATTATTATTTTATAGCTGTGGCTTTTATTGTAGATTTATTATTGGTTTTTCTACATGGATATTCATGACGGATTTTAGGTGTGTGTTAAATAACATGATAGGTATTTTCTAAGAATGGTTTTATATGCACTTTATGTATCTTAATATATAGATTGTATACTGTATAAGAGTTTTATATACAGTAAGTCGTCCCTGTCCACCTGTGCCAGTACATAGATGTCCACATAGTCCCTAAAATGACTGTTCATTATCATATGCACCTTTATGGTACCCCTAATACTGGTCCACATTGTGGTATCCTTTCCACTAATATATAGTGTGCAATACTGTGACATACTATGACACAGTATTTTTTTTATACATACCCTGTATAACCTCCTTGCATCCATACTTCTCATAGCTGGGAGTATATGGTGTTCACCCTCCACCTCTACCATGTGTCCTACAGACATCTATGTCCTTCATAAGATTTGGGCCACCACTTCTGATTCCTGCATTGTGCACTCACACTGTCCTGACACCCTCAGTCACTTATTCTATTATCCCCCGCTGCATCAGCCTGCTGCCCTCTCCATTAGTTTGCCTCCATCTGTTATGACCTCCCCGTCATCCTTCTTTCACATCACAGCGGCTGACAGCGCTGCTGCGATGCGCTCACACCGATCACATTGTTTACTCTGTGCGATGTGTGAACTTTTATTCGCTATGCGCAGTCACGTGGTTGCTGCGCATAGCAACGCGTCCCTGGCAACCACAGCCACAGCTGACAGGTGTGCACTTCCGTTCCTGCACTCCTATTAAAGAGCCCTGGAGCAGTATACACACGAAAACTACTGTAATTTATCATCATGAAAGTCTTTTATGTGCTCACATTATATGCCAATGTTACTTTATGTGTTTTTACTTTGACATGCATGTTGTTAAGAATTGATGATGTCACTAGCTCCGCCCCCTACCTGTACTTTGGCGTTTTTTTCATGTATTTATATGCTAGCATGCTCTTTGTATAGCATCCTGATCTGAGGGAGGGATCCTCCCGAAAAGCGCCATCGCTTGTTTTTTTATTTTATTTTATTCTATTTACCAGATAAAAATGGTTCCACTGTGGACCTCAAACTAAGCTCTGGTCCCATTCCGTTTGTCTGAAAGAGCCGCAGCTCCATCTACCAAGGGCATTCTTCAAGCTTCTCTGCAACCAAATTAACTATCACTCAGTAACCAGCAAAGTTGATAACATTTAATAAAACATTAATTAACTAAACCAAATAAGACATACATACAAGCATTAATACAATAGTACATACTCTATGTTTAGCAAACTAGCATGAATCTACCCAAGTGATATATGAAATTTAGTGTAGAAATTATACAATCAATATACTTATCCATCCCAGGCTAAGGAGCAGAAAAATGCTCCTCTCTCAACTAAAGTCCCAAAGCAAAGAGAGCAAGGGCCATTTGAATTCCTGTGAAATCCCCTAATGCCCCCACCCCTTTGGCCTAATGTCTGCCTGCTCTCCTCAAATAACCTGGAAAAACAGGGGTTTTTTTTAGCCCCGCCTACTGTGGCTGTATGTGACTGACTAAGCTTTAGACCGTGGGGGCAGGGAAATTTATTCTAAATGATAGATGTGAAAACTCATAATTTCAATGTCCATAACACCCCCCAATAAAGGAGTGGTTCTGCAGGTGGTGACCACAGACCACTTCTCAGTTCCTATGCTTCCAGGCTGATGATTTGGTCACTTTTGAATGGTGGCAGTGCTTTCATTCTAGTGGTACCATGAGACTGAGTCTACAACCCACACAAGTGGCTCAGGTAGTGCAGCTCATCCAGGATGGCACATCAATGCAAGCTGTGGCAAGAAGATTTGCTGTGTCAGCAAAGTGTCCATAGCATGAAGGCACTACCAGGAGACAGGCCATCACATCAGGAGACGTGGAGGAGGCCCTAGGAGCGCAGCAACCCAGCAGCAGGACCGCTACCTTTGCCTTTGTGCAAGGAGGGGTACTGCCAGAGCCCTGCAAAACGACCTCCAGCAGGCCACAAACGGTCAGAAACAAACTCCATGAGGGTGGTATGAGGGCCCAATGTCCACAGGTGAGGGTTGAGCTTACAGCCCAACACCATGCAGGATGTTTGGCATTTGCGAGAGAACACAAAGATTTGCAAATTCGTCACTGGCGCCCTGTGCTCTTCAAAGATGAAAGCAGGTTTACACTGAGCACATGTGACAGACATAACAGAGTCCGGAGACACCGTGGAGAGCGTTTTTCTGCCTGGAACATTCTCCAGCATGACCGGTTTGGCGGTGGGTCAGTAACCTTTGGGGGGCCGCACAGCCCTCCATGTGCTTGCCAGAGGTAGCCTGACTGCCATTAGGTACCGAGAAGAGATCCTCAGACCCCTTGTGAGACCATATGCTGGTGCGGTTGGCCATGGGTTCCTCTTAATGCAAGCCAATGCTAGACCTCAAGTGGCTTGAGTATGTCAGCAGTTCCTGCAAGAGGAAGGCATTGATGCTATGATCTGTCCTGTCCATTCCCCAGACCTGAATCCGATTGAGCACATCTGGGACATCATGTCTCGCTCCATCCACCAACGTCACATTGCACCACAGACTGTCCAGGAGTTGGCGGATGCTTTAGTCCAGGTCTGGGAGGACATCCCTCAGGAGATGGAGGCACACTTTTTCATAGACAAAATGTGTCTCCAGCTGTTGCATAACTACAACTCCCAGCATGCCCAGACAGTCAAAGGGCATGCTGGGGGTTGTAGTTGTGCCTCCAGAGGTTGCATACCTACATCTCCCAGCATGCCCTTTGGCTGTGCATGCTGGGAGTTGTTGCTAAGTAACAGCAGGAGGCAAACAGGCCTCACCTTCTGCTGGATCCTGCCTCCCACATCACCGCCGCTGCTGCCGTTGTCGCCACCGCTCCTGCCCACCACCCCCGCCGGACTCCAGTAAGGTAAAAGACCCCCACCTGCCCCGATCGCCGCCCAGCAGGGTAGTGATCGGTTGGTCGTCCCAATCGATCAATCATGTGATCATGAGGTGACATCCCTGCCACTTCACTCCTGCTGGGCAAGGGTTATCACCCTTTTTTTCCGGGCCACCAGAGACCCGATTGACCCGGAATTTCTGCAAATCGCCAGTCTCATACATGGGGGGGGGGGGGGGGTCCGGTCCCTCCTCAGGGGTTTGCAAGGGATGGCTGCTGAATGATTTCAGCTGGCATCCCGTTTCATTCACTGCCCAGTTACCAGCGGTGAACGGAAACGCCAAGGGCGTACAGGTATGCCCTTGGTCCTTAAGTCCCATGACGCAAGGTCATACCTGTACGCCCTTGGTCCTGGACAGGTTAATACTGTTTAAGAAGCAATCTTCATGGAAACCTGTCCTCCTGGTCCACAACACTAAAAACAATTCACTGGCTTATAGTGTGGGCAGGGCTGCCAACAGAAATTCCGGGGTCCCTCACACAGCTCAATGCCTGGCTTTGGGTAGGCCCCTCTGTTAATAGTTGCCCCCATAGGTGTAGCTAGAAACCACAGGGCCCCAATACAAAAAATTAGCTCTGGGCTCCCTACCCATACCCCCTGCCCCCTCCCCCCAGGGACATTTTTTTTGGTGGGTGTCCAACTGCTGGGCCCCCCCCACCGATCACCTTGGTTGAAGTGGTTCTCCAGCTGTTGGAATGCTAAAACGCCCATCATGTCTGGAGAGCCTCAGGCATTATGAGAGTTGTAGTTTTGTAACAGCTGGAGAGACACAGATTGGACACAGTTTTTCCCATCATCACTGCAGAACTTACAAGTGACTACAGCTCTGATGGGACAGTCAGGAGAATACACAATGATATTAGTGACCTGAGTGACGTCTTCTGACTTGAGTGATATCTTCTCTGTTATCTTTTCTTCTTCATCTGGTCCAGAGACCAGGTCTTCCTCCAGCTCCATCTTCTCTGCAGACTCTGACATCCAGACATCGTTGGCGCCTTACTTTGTCAGCAGATCCTCATCCTCTGCATGAAGACAGTAATCATAATAACCTTGCCAGAAAGTGTACCCTAAATAATAAAATACTGCCCCACACTGAATATAATACTGCCATATACTGTACCCACTAAATATAATCCTGCAACACACTGTAACCTGAATATAATGCTGCCCCACACTGTATCCACTAAATAAAATACTGCTACACACTGGACCAAGAATAGAATACTGCCATACACTGTTCCCACTAAATATAATCCTGCATCACACTGTAACCTGAATATAATCCTGCCCCACACTGTACCCACTAAATAAAATATTGCCATACACTGTACCCACTAAATATAATACTGCCACACACTGTATCCACAAAATATTGTACTACCTGATATGCTATACCTGCATTCTCTACAATTCTCTTTAAGTATCCTACCTGTATTGCCTGAGGGCGGGTGTGCTGGCTGGGGGGCACGGGCAGGGCCGGAT
Organism: Hyla sarda; assembly: GCF_029499605.1. Lineage (NCBI taxonomy): Eukaryota > Metazoa > Chordata > Amphibia > Anura > Hylidae > Hyla > Hyla sarda. Next base: position 131,436,308 of record NC_079196.1, on the reverse strand, counting down.
AAACGTAGGGGCGGATGGAGCTGCCGCTCCAGGCCCCTACGTTAAAATAGACCCAGCGAATAGCACGGGCGGGCCGCGGCAGCTATATTTACAGAAAAAGAGGGCCGGCCATGCAGAGGAGGCTCTTTCATTAGGCCACCGCCTAAGGCCTCGCTCTGGTGGGGGCCTCGCTCTGACTCCCGACCAAAGCTTAAGCCCTAAGTGGTCTAATGGAAGAGCCGCTTCCAGGTGGCTCCTGGGGCTGCGGAGTGTGCCGCGCGCAGACACGTCCCCTATGTCCCCGCCCTGGAGCACGGGAGAAAGAAGGAGCCACGGGAGAAAAGAGTGCCGACCCTCAGAACCATCACGTCCGTGGCTGCCTGTTGCCTAATTCAGGTGCCCCCTCAGTGACCTTGAAACCACCGGCACCCCCCCCCCCCCCCAGCACGGGGAGCACGGAGAAGTTCTCGCTGCCCTGCTCTGAAAAGTTTTTGTCTTCATTCCCCTGAGACCTGCCTGTGTGGAAGATAAGAAGAACTGTACCAGCGGGGGGCGGAGGTCATCTGTTGTGCAGTTAGTTGTCCTGTTGAGGTAAGGATGCCTTAATGGGTTCTTATTTTGTCCGGTGGTAATCCCACAGTGTTTTCAAAACAGTGAGCCTCCAGCTGTTGCAAAACTACAACTCCCAACATGCATGTTGGGAGTTGTAGTTTTGCAACAACTGGAGACACCCTTTTAGGAAAACGCAGATAGATAGATATGAGATATATAGATAGATATGAGATAGATAGATAGCTAGATAGATAGATATGAGATAGATAGATAGATATGAGATAGATAGATAGATATGAGATAGATATGAGATAGATATGAGATAGATATGAGATAGATAGATAGATAGATAGATATGAGATAGATAGATATAGATAGATATGAAATAGATAGATAGTTAGATATAGATAGATATGAAATAGATAGATAGTTAGATAGATATGAGAGAGAGAGATATTAAATGGATACATAGATATGTGATTATCTATCTTTCTATGCCTCCCAACAGTCTGCCTCCAGCTGCTGCAAAACTACAACTCTCAGTATGTCCGGACAGCTGAGTTGTAGTTTTGCAACAGCTGGAGACACCTCGGGTGGGAAACACTGATCTATCTGTCTATCTATCACCTATCTATCTATCTATCTATCTGATATCTATCTCATCTATCTACCTGTATCTGTATATATCTATCTCATATCTATCTATATATCTGATATCTATCTATCTATCTATCTATCTATCTATCTATCTATCTATCTATCTCATATCTATCTATCTATCTATCTATCTCATATCTATCTATCTATCTCATATCTATCTATCTATCTCATATCTATCTATCTATCTCATATCTATCTATCTCATATCTATCTCATATCTATCTATCTATCTCATATCTACCTATGTATCTATCTATCTATATATCTCATATCTATCTATCTATCTATCTATGTCATATCTATCTATCTATCTATCTATCTATCTATCTATCTATCTATCTATCTATCTCATATCTATCTATCTATCTCATATCTATCTCTCTATCTCATATCTATCTATCTCATATCTATCTCATATCTATCTATCTCATATCTATCTATCTATCTTATATCTATCTATTTATCTATCTCATATCTATCTATCTCATATCTATCTACCTCTCTATCTCATATCTGTCTATCTATCTATCTCATATCTATCTCATATCTATCTATCTCATATCTATCTATCTCATATCTATCTCATATCTATCTATCTCATATATATCTCATATCTATCTATCTCATATCTATCTGTCTATCTATCTCATATCTATATCTCATATCTATCTCATATCTATCTATCTCATATCTATATATCTATCTCATATCTATCTATCTAGCTCATATCTATCTATCTCATATCTATCTATCTATCTCATATCTATCTATCTCATGTCTATCTCATATCTATCTATCTCATCTATCTATCTATCTCATATCTATCTATCTATCTATCTATCTCATATCTATCTATCTATCTATCTATCTCATATCTATCTATCTATCTATCTAACTCATATCTATCTCATATCTATCTATCTATCTATCTCATATCTATCTATCTCATATCTATCTATCTCATATCTATCTATCTATCTCTCTCATATCTATCTATCTCATATCTATCTACCTCTCTATCTCATATCTATCTATCTCATATCTATCTATCTATCTATCTATCTCATATCTATCTATCTATCTATCTATCTCATATCTATCTATCTCATATCTATCTATCTATCTATCTCATATCTATCTATCTATCTCATATCTATCTATCTCATGTCTATCTCATATCTATCTATCTCATATCTATCTCATATCTATCTATCTCATATCTATCTATCTATCTCATATCTATCTATCTATCTATCTAACTCATATCTATCTATCTCATATCTATCTATCTATCTATCTCATATCTATCTATCTATCTCATATCTATCTATCTCATATCTATCTAACTCATATCTATCTATCTCATATCTATCTACCTCTCTATCTCATATCTATCTATCTCATATCTATCTATCTATCTATCTCATATCTATCTATCTATCTATCTCATATCTATCTATCTCATATCTATCTCATATCTATCTATCTCATATCTATCTATCTATCTATCTATCTCATATCTATCTATCTCATATCTATCTATCTATCTATCTCATATCTATCTATCTATCTCATATCTATCTATCTATCTATCTCATATCTATCTATCTCATGTCTATCTCATATCTATCTATCTCATATCTATCTATCTCATATCTATCTCATATCTATCTATCTATCTCATATCTATCTATCTATCTATCTCATATCTATCTATCTATCTATCTATCTATCTCATATCTATCTATCTCATATCTATGTATCTATCTATCTATCTATCTATCTATATATATATATATATATCTCATGTCTATCTCTCTATCTCATATCTATCTATCTATCTATCTATCTATCTCATATCTATCTATCTATCTATCTATCTCATATCTATCTATCTCATATCTATCTACCTCTCTATCTCATATCTATCTATCTCATATCTATCTCATATCTATCTATCTATCTAGAAAAAACAGGGTGGGCTGCACCTCAAAGATGTGCGGAGGTAGGTGCACGCAGCGGCTGGTCCCAGGTCCCGGGTCCGTATCGCTAGAAGAACAAATTTGCTGCAGCACACAGAGTAGTGACATGTGGTTTATTTCATTCCAATTGCTACGTTTCAACCGCACATGCGGCCTTTTTCAAGCACAAGTGAACAGTGACCATAGGACAAGTTATATGTAGTGTTCAATAAAACATCAATTACATAATTAAGTGTAACAAGTATAAAAAAACATACATAACAAGTGTACAAAAGATGCAATACATATAATATCATAATTCAGTGGGTACACAATATATGTACCCATAAAGTGCATAACCATATATATTAAAATATACATATAAAGTGTATAATAAGTTAAATAGTGCACCAGGTGAAAAATAATTAATCAAACAAATGCAGGAAGGAGAGTAGGCGGAATCTCAGTACACTCACCCAATCAGAACGAAGTACGTATAGATATCCTATAGACATCACCACACGCACATCAGAAGCGGCGTGGTATAATGTATATACAGCGGCATCGCGGCGCGGCGACAGCGCATGTTTGCCACTGTATTTTCGGGAATAGGGCGGCAGCCAATGGAGTAGCGCCACGCAGGGCCACATGATCAAAGAACATGACGCTACATATAACTTGTCCTATGGTCAGTGGCGTTGCGACCCGGGTGCGGGGGGTGCGGCCCGCACCGGGTGACACCAACCCAATGGGGTGACACCAAGACGCTCCGCAGCACCCCACCCCTCCCCAGCTACACAGACACCCCCCTAACCTGTGCCCGACCGGCCTCGCATCCGTCAGCACCGCCCATCCCCCCCCGCTGTGTGTGCGGTGCGCCCGTCCGTCCGTCAGCAAACCCCCTCTTTCACCTTCACTGTGCGCCCGACCGTCATCACACCCACCCTCACCTTCACCAGTACTGTGCCCGTCCTCCGCTCCCACGTCTGCGCCGGCCTGACGTCACACCGCATGGCCGCGCAGGAGGACGCAGGAGTTACGTCACTCGCACGGCGCCCGGTGAGAAGGAGCGCTGCGCTGGATGGGTGAGTTTGTATGTCTGTCTCTCTGTCTCTATCTATGCTTGTGTGTGACTGTGTGTATGTGACTGTGTGTGTTTGTGTGACTCTCTGAGTGTGTGTGTGTGACTCTGTGTGTGTGTGTTTGTGCGACTCTGTGTGTGTGTGACTGTGTGACTCTGTGTGTGTGTGTCTGTCTGTCTGTGAGTGTGTGTCTCTCTGACTGTGTGTGTGTGTGTGTGTGTTTGTCTCTCTGTGTTGTATGTGTTTTTTTTTTTGTGTGTGTGTGTGTGGGGGGGAGGGGGGGGTATAACCAGCGATCTATTGTGGGGAAACTCTGACCCATTGTGGGGAACCTGCAAGGGGACCTGCGGCCTAATGTGGGGAAACTACTACCAAATGTGGGGAGTCTATGCTACCTAATGTGGGGAATCTGTGCTACCAAATGTGGGGAGTCTATGCTACCTAATGTGGGGAATCTGTGCTACCAAATGTGGGGAGTCTATGCTACCTTATGTGGGGAATCTGTGCTAGCTAATGTGTGGAAATTGCTACCTAATGTGGGGAATCTGTGCTACCTAATGTGGGGAAATTGCTACCTAATGTGGGGTAACTGGTACCTACCTAATGTGGGGGAACTGGTACCAAATGTGGGGAATCTATGCTGCCTAATGTGGGGAATAGATGCTACCTAATGTGGGGAAACTGCGACCTACCTAATGTGGGGGCACTGCTGCCTACCTAATGCTCCCCCCCCTGGCAGTAGCACCCTCATCATCCTCCAGCAACACCTCCCCAGTAGTAGCACCCCCATCATCCACTAGCAACACCACCAATACCCCCCTCCCGTGGTAATAGCATCAGCTAACGGATGTTGAGGGGTGTTACTTTGTTTGTGGTATTATATTCAGACGGTGCACTGTATGGCAACGTTATATTCAGAGGGCGCAGTGGGTGGTAGTATTATATTCAGAGGGTGCACTGTATGGCAACGTTATATTCAGAGGGCGCAGTTTGTGGTAGTATTATATTCAGAGGGCGCAGTTTGTGGTAGTAACTATTATTAGAGATGAGCGAACTTACAGTAAATTCGATTCGTCACGAACTTCTCGGCTCGACAGTTGATGACTTATCCTGCGTAAATTAGTTCAGCCTTCAGGTGCTCCGGTGGGCTGAAAAAGGTGGATACAGTCCTAGGAAAGAGTCTCCTAGGTCTGTATCCACCTTTTCCAGCCCACGGGAGCACCTGAAAGCTGAACTAATTTATGCAGGAAAAGTCATCAACTGCCGAGCAGAGAAGTTTGTGACGAGTTGAATTTACTGTAGTTTGCTCATCTCTAAGTATTATATTCAGAGGGTGCAGTGGGTGGTAGTATTATATTCAGAGGGTACAGTATGTGGCAGATTTATATTCAGGGGTACAGTATGTGGCAGATTTATATTCAGAGGGTACAGTATGTGGCAGATTTATATTCAGAGGGTACAGTATGTGGCAGATTTATATACAGAGGGTACAGTATGTGCAGATTTATTTTCAGAGGGCGCAGTTTGTGGTAGTATTATATTCAGAGGGCGCAGTTTGTGGTAGTATTATATTCAGAGGGTATAGTGTGTGGCGGTATTATATTCTGGGGTACAGTATGTGGCAGATTTATATTCAGAGGGTACAGTATGTGTTGGTATTATATTCAGAATGTACAGTGTGTTGTAGTATTATATTCAGAGGGTACAGTGTATGGCGGTATTATATGCAGGGGTACAGTATGTGGCAGATTTATATTCAGAGTGTACAGTATGTGATAGTATTATATTCAGGGGTACAGTATGTGGCAGATTTATATTCAGAGGGTACAGTATGTGTTGGTATTATATTCAGAATGTACAGTGTGTGGTAGTATTATATTCAGAGGGTACAGTGTATGGCGGTATTATATGCAGGGGTACAGTATGTGGCAGATTTATATTCAGAGTGTACAGTATGTGATAGTATTATATTCAGGGGTACAGTATGTGGCAGATTTATATTCAGAGTGTACAGTATGTGTTGGTATAATATTCAGAATGTACAGTGTGTGGTAGCTTTATATTCAGTGGGTATGGTGTATGGAAGGTTTATAATCAAAGAGTATAGTGTATAGTAGTATTATATTTAGAGGATACAGTGTCTGTCAGGTTTATAATAATAATTGTTTTCATATAGAGGATGAGAATGCGCTGACATAGTGAGGAGACGTCTGGGCGTCACATTCTGCAGAGAGAAGTTTTAGCTGGAACATGTCCTGGCGGTATGTACCATCTGAATTAGATAAGGAAAGACTATAGAGAAGACGTCACCTGTAGTCACTGATATCAATGTACATTCTCCTCTCTATGTCCTATAAGAGCTGTAGTCACTTGTCCGTTCTACAGTTAGGTCAGTGAAACTACAACTCCCAGCATAACCTCACCACTGCATATAGGGGTACTCTACTGGAAAAAAAATGTTTTAATCAGCTGGTGCTACAAAGTTAAACAGATTTGTAAATTACTTCTATTTAAAAATCTTAATCCTTCCAGTACTTATTAGCTGCTGTATAAGCGATTCACAGGAAGTTATTTTCTTTTTTAATTTATTTTCTGTCTGACCACAGTGCTCTGTGCTGACACCTCTGTCCATGTCAAGAACTGTCCATAGTAGGAGCAAATCCCCATAGCAAACCTATCCTGCTCTGGACAGTTCCTGACTAGTGTTGAGCGGCATAGGCCATATTCGAATTCGCGAATATTCGCGAATATATGGACGAATATTCGTCATATATTCGCGAATATTCGCATATTCGTTATATTCTCGTTTTATTTTCGCGTATGCGAAAATACGCACATGTGAAAATTATCATATGTGTAAATTCGCATATGCGAAAATTAGCATATGCGAATTTTCGCATATGCGAATTTTCGCACGCCAGTCTCACACAGTAGTATTAGAGCCTTCTTTACACCACACAAGCTGGAAGCAGAGAGGGGTGATCACTGTGATGTGTACTGTGAAGAAAAAAAAAAAAAAAAAAAAACAATATTCGTAATTACGAATATATAGCGCTATATTCGCGAAATTCGCGAATTATTCGCGAATAATATTCGAATTGCGAATATTCGCGAGCAACACTATTCCTGACATGGACAGAGGTGTCAGCAAATAGCACTGTGGTCAGACTGGAAAGAACTACACAACTTCCTGTGGAGCATACACCAGCTTATAAGTACTGTAAGTATTAAGATTTTAAATAGAAGTAATTAAAAAATCTGCTTAACTTTCTGGCACCAGTTGATATAAAAGTAAATGTTTTCCAGTGGAGTACCCCTTTAAGTAATTCTGGGAGCTGTATATTTAAATGGTGAAAACTTCTTTAACACTTTCCTATTCTGTGGCAACTGGTATATCTGATTATTTTACTGGAATTTCTCACAATGCGCTACAACAGTGGTGTCTGTCACAACAGGATAAAAACTTACTGGGGGGAGGGGGTAGGTATGGGGGTGACACCATTTTCTACCGCACCGGGTGACACCAACCCTAGCAACGCCACTGCCTATGGTCACTGTTCACTTGTGCTTGAAAAGGCCGCATGTGCGGTTGAAACGTAGCAATTGGAATGAAATAAACCACGTCACTACTCTGTGTGCTGCAGCAAATTTGTTCTTCTAGCGATACGGACCCGGGACCTGGGACCAGCCGCTGCGTGCACCTACCTCCGCACATCTTTGAGGTGCAGCCCACCCTGTTTTTTCTACACAATTTTGGTCATTGGAGCTGGCACTCATTTTTTCATCATGGAGAATTCTCCTACAACTTCTGGTACAGTGAAACCTTCCAATACTTTTATGTACTCTTCAGATGATATTAGCCGTATTTATGACAACGTGGATGAGGATGCAACTTTTCTACACGTGCACTTGTGGACATGCGTAGACAATATGAATTTGAAACCAAACGTCTACTTTCTTTGAGGTCTCATATGGTGACTTTGAGTGAATATTATAAAGCCGAACACAGTCCAAGGGGACTTCGCTCACAACCCCCGAGATAGCGCTTTCTCCAATGATCCTGAGTATCGCGCCAAATATGAATTGATTTCTAACCGATATGCATTTGACTTGATCACTCAGAATGTTGAATTTTTGCAAAAGGACATTGCTTCAACTCAGTTAAAAATCATAGCATTGGAGAGTTCTTTGCGTTCTATATGTACAGATGATGAACTTACTTCATTACTTGAAAAACAATCTGTGTTTTTGTCTAAAATGAAACAGGAGTTACACAACACCAAGCGTCATAAATGGCATCGTGATAATTTGGACTATTCCAATGGACGGTTCTACATGTGGAACACTATTTCTGGTGGCAGCAAAAAACCACGCAAAAACAGAGATACTAGAAATGAATTCCATACAAACACTAATGTTGATTCACCACTTTTTTCCTCTAGTTCTGCTCATAAAACCTCTGAACGGGACAATTTTTTAGAACCAGAGACATTAGCCGACCCATTAGACGCGGCGGCCGCCGCCACAGACGATACCGTAAAAACAAGGGCCCAGAGGAATCCCAAAGTGGCCCAACCCAAGTTGCCCTTCAAGAAAAAGACCAAATAAATACGGTAAATATTTCTTCAGTGTCTTTAACTACTGAGCAAATGGACTTACTTGCTAAAGGACTTAGCTTTTGTCCCTCTGGAGGAATGGACTGGTTCCAATGAGATTTGGACCTGGCTCAGTTCTTCAGACGCCTCAAGCTTAAAATCTGGTTCTCAACTAACTCTTTACCTATACGTGATTTTGTACCATCTACTGTTGATACACATGACAGTTTTTTGTTTAAGGATTTTGATTTGGAATCAGCCAGTAATTTTTCTCCTACAGTTTGCTCTAGTGCTTACGATACTTTTTTGTCAATTTGTAAAGAATGATATCAATGCATTACGTGTGTCTGGGGACCAGCCCTTCCATCCTAATTTGACTAAGAAACAACTGTTGGCACTGAATGACTTGGTCCAGGATCACAACCTGGTGGTTAAACCCGCCGATAAGGGCGGTGCCATCGTGATCCTGGACCGTAGTCAATATATTCGGGAAGCCAACAGACAGTTACATGATACATCTACTGACATTATTTTACCAAAAGTTCCTACTGTTGAGATACAAACTCATATCAACAGTGTTTTGGAGGAGGCTTTTCATTCTGGTTTGATTGATAGACAGTTACGTGACTATTTGAATGTCAATTTTCCTATTACAGTTCTTTTATACGTGCTCCCGAAGGTACATAAGTCCCTGGTGTTCCCCAACGGGAGGCCTATTGTCTCCAGGAGGGGTTCTGTTACCAGTCGACTTTCCATTCTCGCAGATCAGGTTTTACGCCCCTTTGCCACTCAAGCTAAATCATACTTGAGGGATACTTCTGACTTCTTGCAGAAAATCACTACAATACAGATACCTGAACATACTATAATTGCTACTTTGGACATGACCAGCCTCTACACCTCCATCCCACATGATGGGGGTGTGGAGGCGATCAGGTCCACCATCACTGGTGTTTTGTCCCCCCACAAGGTTGATTTTGTCATTACATTGATCAATTTAATTTTACGTAACAACAATTTTTTGTTTAACCCCTTCAGGACCAAGCCCATTTTGGCCTTAAGGACCGGAGCGTTTTTTGCACATCTGACCACTGTCACTTTAAACATTAATAACTCTGGAATGCTTTTAGTTATCATTCTGATTCTGAGATTGTTTTTTCGTGACATATTCTACTTTAACATAGTGGTAAAATTTTGTGGTAACTTGCATCCTTTCTTGGTGAAAAATCCCAAAATTTCATGAAAAAATTGAAAATTTTGCATTTTTCAAACTTTGAAGCTCTCTGCTTGTAAGGAAAATGGATATTCCAATTTTTTTTTATTATTCACATATACAATATGTCTACTTTATGTCTGCATCATAAAATGTATGAGTTTTTACTTTTGGAAGACACCAGAGGGCTTCAAAGTTCAGCAGCAATTTTCCAATTTTTCACAAAATTTTCAAACTCACTATTTTTCAGACACCAGTTCAGGTTTGAAGTGGATTTGAAGGGTCTTCATATTAGAAATACCCCATGAAAGACCCCATTATAAAAACTACACCCCCCAAAGTATTCAAAATGACATTCAGTCAGTGTTTTAACCCTTTAGGTGTTTCACAGGAATAGCAGCAATCTGAAGGAGAAAATTCAAAATCTTCATTTTTTACACTCGCATGTTCTTGTAGACCCAATTTTTGAATTTTTGCAAGAGGTAAAAGGAGAAAATTTTTACTTGTATTTGTAGCCCAATTTCTCTTGAGTAAGCACATACCTCATATGTCTATGTTAATTGTTCGGCGGGCGCAGTAGAGGGCTCAGAAGCGAAGGAGCGACAAGGGGATTTTGGAGAGAACATTTTTCTGAAATGGTTTTTGGGGGGCATGTCACCTTTAGGAAGCCCCTATGGTGCCAGGACAGCAAAAAAAAAACACATGGCATACCATTTTGGAAACTAGACCCCTTGGGGAACATAACAAGGGGTAAAGTGAACCTTAATACCCCACAGGGGTTTCATGACTTTTGCAAATGTAAAAAAAAAGTAAAATTTTTTACCTAAAATGCTTGTTTTCCCAAAAATTTTACATTTTTGAAAAGGGTAATAGCAGAAAATGCCCCCCAAAATTTGAAGTCCAATTTCTCCCGATTCAGAAAACACCCCATATGGGGGTAAAAAGTGCTCTGCTGGCGCACTACAGGTCTCAGAAGAGAAGGAGTCACATTTGGCTTTTTGGAAGCAAATTTTGCTCTGGGGGCATGCCGCATTTTGGAAGCCCCTATGGTGCCAGGACAGCAAAAAAAAAAACACATGGCATACCATTTTGGAAACTAGACCCCTTGGGGAACATAACAAGGGGTAAAGTGAACCTTAATACCCCACAGGGGTTTCATGACTTTTGCAAATGTAAAAAAAAAGTAAAATTTTTTACCTAAAATGCTTGTTTTCCCAAAAATTTTACATTTTTGAAAAGGGTAATAGCAGAAAATACCCCCCAAAATTTGAAGCCCAATTTCTCCCGATTCAGAAAACACCCCATATGGGGGTAAAAAGTGCTCTGCTGGCGCATTACAGGTATCAGAAGAGAAGGAGTCACATTTGGCTTTTTGGAAGCAAATTTTGCTCTGGGGGCATGCCGCATTTAGGAAGCCCCTATGGTGCCAGGACAGCAAAAAAAAAAAACATATGGCATACCATTTTGGAAACTAGACCCCTTGGGGAACATAACAAGGGGTAAAGTGAACCTTAATACCCCACAGGGGTTTCATGACTTTTGCAAATGTAAAAAAAAAGTAAAATTTTTTACCTAAAATGCTTGTTTTCCCAAAAATTTAACATTTTTGAAAAGGGTAATAGCAGAAAATACCCCCCAAAATTTGAAGCCCAATTTCTCCCGATTCAGAAAACACCCCATATGGGGGTAAAAAGTGCTCTGTTGGTGCACTACAGGTCTCAGAAGAGAAGGAGTCACATTTTGGCTTTTTGGAAGCAAATTTTGCTCTGGGGGCATGCCTCATTTAGGAAGCCCCTTTGGTGCCAGGACAGCAGAAAAAAAACCACATGGCATTACATTTTGGAAACTAGACCCCTCGAGGAACGTAACAGTGTTACAGTGAGTTCTTACACCTCACAGGTTTTTTGAAAAGTGGGCCTAAATTGAAAAATTTGATTTTTTTACACTAAAATGCTGGGGTTACCCAATTTTTTAACATTTTCACAAGGGGTAATATGAGGAATTGGGTTACAAATTTTGGAGGGCTTTTTCCCCTGACTATAAAAATCCATCCACATATGGGGTAACGCACAAGGCTCAGAAGTCATAGAGGTCACTTTGTATTTGTGGCCTATGGCATATCAGTAGCTGACGGTTACATACATTCCGAGGAAAATACAAAAATGAAACACCCACATGTGACACCATTACAGATAGTACCCACCCTGAGGAATGGGTATAGGGGTAAAGAGGACATTTCTAACGCACAGGGGTTTCCTAAATTTATTTTCCAGGAATGGATGAAGGGTAGCTTTTGAAAATTGCAATTTTCAACCTATGCTCTGCTTCATCTTTTTGGGAACAACTAACATGTGACTCTGAATTGTCGCCTGGAAATACGACAGAGAACTCAGCGAGAACTCTTCGCATTTGAGGCGGATGTTTGTTACGGACCTAACAGTTACATACATTCAGAGGAAAATACAAGAAAGGAACACCCATATGTGAGATTATTACAAACAGTACACCCCCTAGGGAAGGTGTATAGGGTGAAGTGGAGATTTGGAACAGATGAGTGTTCCCTTCATTTATTTTCCAGGAATGGATGAAGTGTACTATGGGGGGAAGAAAATTGCAATTTTAGAACTGATATGCCAATTATTTTCCCAGAATGATGACCCAGAGTACAGCCAAAAGTAAAAAGGATGCCCGCCCCAAACCCTATACTCTGAATCATCATTCTGGGAAGGGGATGTGTGGGGCCGTCCCTATTCTGTTACCTCAAATGCGCAACCCGCTCAGGTGGGGAGAGAGCGTTGCGCATTTGAGGCAACTGCAAACCTCCAATGCTGTTGACTCTGTGTCCCATGACCCATTTTTTAGGGGGAAGAAAAAAAAAGATATTTGGGGTATTGAGAAAAAGGTTATTTTTTTTTTGGGGGGGGGGGGGGGGGGGTTTGGTATAAAATTTGGAAGACAATGTACCCTGGACTGGTACATTGGAGTCGAATTGTGGGTAATGAAAATTAGGGCAGAAAATGTAGTACTCCATGGAAGTGTGATACTCCCTGAAGCAGCCTATGCAGAGGCCCGGATGATCGGGGCAAGTGTCGCATTGAGTGGTGGTGTCCTTCCGAATCCCCCTCTTGCGACACACTCTGCATTTCTTCTGAGATCGTCCCTTCTTTCCAGTGTGGGGGGATCACACCTGGAAAGTGTTGGCCGGGGACGATCCGGGGACCTGAAGTTCCAGAGATGCTCTGACCCGCTCTTTGGCGGTCACCATAGATGAGGGCCTTTAGAACTTCCTCTTGGAACTCCAGGTATGTCCCTGTGTTGCCAGCGTTCTTGTACAGTACAAAAGAGTTGTACATGGCAACCTGTACCATGTAGACCGCAACTTTTTTGTACCATATCTTTGTTTTCCGCATGGCATTATATGGCTTGAGGACTTGATCAGAAAGATCAACTCCCCCCATATACCGATTGTAGTCCAGAATACAATCGGGCTTGAGGACCGGTCCCACGGTACCTCGCACAGGGACAGGGGTGCTGCCATTCCCATGAATTGTGGTGAGCATAAGGACATCCCTCTTGTCCTTATACCGGACCAACAACAGGTTATCATGGGTGAGGGCACGGGACTCACCCCGGGGGATAGGAGTCTGCAGGGGATAGGAAGGAAGGCCTCTTTGATTCTTCCGGACTGTCCCACAAGCGAGCGTGGATCTGGCGGCGAGGGATGTGAAGAGAGGGATACTAGTATAAAAGTTATCCACGTAAAGGTGGTAACCTTTATCTAGCAATGGGTGCAAAAGGCCCCAAACGATTTTCCCGCTAACACCCAGAGTGGGGGAACAATCTGGGGGTTCAATGCAGGAATCTCGTCCCTCATACACCATAAACTTGCAAGTGTACCCGGAGGTACTCTCGCAAAGTTTATACATCTTCACGCCATACCGCGCTCGCTTGGTAGGGATGTATTGCCGGAAGCTGAGTCTCCCCTTAAAGCTGATGAGCGACTCATCAATAGCGACCTCCCTTCCAGGGACATAGGCCTCCCAAAATCTGGCCCCGAAGTGATTGATGACCGGCCTGATTTTATACAGGCGGTCATACACGGGATCAGTTCGGGGGGGACATGCTGCATTATCAGCATAATGTAAAACATCTCCGAATGGCCTCAAACCGGGAACGTGCCATGGCCATACTGTAGAGGGGTGTCTGGTAAAACACGTCCCCACTCCAATATTGCCTGACACTGGGTTTTTTAACTAGACCCATATGCAGCGCAAGGCCCCAAAAGGTCCTCATTTCGGCTGCATCGACTGGAGTCCAGCCACCGGGTCTAGCTAAAAGTGAGCCCGGGTTAGCAGCGACGAACTGTTGGGCGTACAGATTCGTCTGTGTAACCATTAGATTAACAAAGTCGTCACTGAAAAAATGACCGAAAAAGTCCTTTTCAGTGAACCCGGCGATGTTAATCTTGATTCCTGAGTCGCCAACAAACTCAGGAATCACGGGCTCGTGGTCCGCTGGCTCAGCCCAGACAAGTTCTCCGGTACGAGGTACCAGTGACCTTGGCAGGGGGGCTTCACTAGTATGAGCGCCAGGGGGACTCATACTAGCATGGGGCACAGGGTCAAGGGCAGAGGAGGTTTGCGGCACCGCACGGCGGCGTCTCCGCCGCCTTGGTGGCTCATCATCAGAACTAGATGATAAGGAGGACGATGAAATAAGGAAGGTGGGGTCTTCATCGTCCTCTGAGCCACTCTCGGTGTCGGAGGCAATTATGGCATATGCCTCCTCCACCGAAAAGGCTCTGCGGGCCATTTCCCTACTCTAATGGGGATACGGGTATGTGTGTGTGTGGGGGGGGGGGGGGGGGGGGGGAAACTTTATTGGTGTGTGTGCTGCGTGTGGTGTGGTGCGATACTACCTCCCTAACCCGCCCTAGCCTAACCTAACCTAACTAAACTAACCCGCCCTAACAGAAAAAAATATAAAATAAAAAGGGGACTTTTAAAAAAAAAAGGGGGACTTCTAGTGCAAAAAAAAACCCTGCGCCAAAAAAATAAGCGTTTATCTAATCAGTGGTGTGCGCACTGATTAGCGCTTGTGGCGGCAGGGGGCGCAGAAGTCAGAGAGGGGTCCGGCCACTCAGCCCAGAACAGTGGCTGGTGGCTTGTACTCAGACCCCCACACAAAAAACCCGAAAAATAAAATTAAAAAACGCTTAACCCCGGAAAAAATGCACCCGCCTGAACAAAAAAAAAAACGCTGATCAGTGATAAATCACCGACAGCGGTGGGACAGGCTGCACACACAGGTACGGTCCGTCCACACAGTACACGCCTGCTACTGGTGGCACGGACCGCCTATGGGTGCAAAAAAAATATGCGTTAACCGAAAAAAGTGCCTTTACCACAAAAAAAAACGCTGATCAGTGATAAATCACTGACAGCGGTGAGGCACGCCGCACACACAGGTAAGGTCCGGCCACACAGTACACGCCTGCTACTGGTGGCACGGACCGCCTATGGGTGCAAAAAAAGCGCTAGAAAACGCGTAAAAAAGCGCCGGCACCACAAAAAAAAAACGCTGATCAGTACTACGGGACTGATCAGCGGCGGGTGGGCTTTAACAAACGGTGGCGGACCGCTCTTTTATAACTAAGAGGGTCCGCACACACGCTAAGGGAAAAAAGAAAAAAAAAGATCTGCGCCAAAAAAAAAGGCTGGCGGCAGACCGCAGCGACCCAGCAGGGCCGGGGTCACGCAGCTAAAGGTGCTACGGACCCACGGACACCCACTGAGGTACGCCGAAAAAAGAAAAAAAAAAAAAACTTTTTTTTTTTTTAACCCTAACCTGTCCCTACCTAAATCTAAAGCTATCCCTGGGGATTTCTGTGCCAAGGGGCCACAGAAAGGGGGCAAGGGGCACTTTTTTTTTACTGAGGGGATGGTGGGCAGCACGGGGCTCCGTCCTGCACACCAGATCTCTCTGAAATGGCGGGCAGAACGGAGCAACATGCTCCTAGCCCACCAGATCCCCTCCCATTACATTGTGATTGGTATGGCCACTTTGGCCACCCAATCACAGCTGTACTGAGGGGGGTGGCCACAATGCCAGCCCCCAGTACAGTACGGATGGTGATTGGTGGTGTATACTACACCACCAGTCACCATCTATATCCGGGTAACAGGGTCACACGTGACCCTGAGGACCCGGAACCACTGCAGAACGCCGGTTAGTAGTTACCGGCGTCCTGCAGCGATCACCGGTATAGGAGGTCCTCCGGACCTCCTCCGGCACACTGCCGGGATGTCTGCTGATAGAAATCAGCAGACATCCGGCTCCGATCCCCGCCCGGCGAGCGGCGGGGAACGGAATCACAGCGCATCGCTCATCTGAATTGATGAGCGATGTGCTGCGATCGCCGACATGGGGGGACATAATGACCCCCCTGGGCGATATGCCGGGATGCCTGCTGAACGATTTCAGCAGGCATCCGGCTCCGGCGCCCCTCCGGCTATCGGTGGGGGCCGGATTTCCCACGGGCGTATGGATACGCCCTCGGTCCTTAAGGACTCGGAATGCAGGGCGTATCCATACGCCCTATGTCCTGAAGAGGTTAATGACGTTTATTATTTACAAACCTCGGGCACGGCCATGGGCACGAATGTGGCGCCTACATATGCCAACGTGTACATGGCCGTGCTCGAGGAACAGTTCGTCTATGTGTCCCACCACTCCAGCTTTTTGCTGGGGTGGTGGAGATACATAGATGACATTTTTTAGATTTGGACTGGTTCTGATCTTAAGTTACAGGCTTTTTTTGATTATCTGAATTCCATCTCTCCCCATATTAAATTTACTCTTACCTCCTCAAGTTCTAATGTACAATTTTTGGACACAATGGTCCATATTAGGGATGGCAGGCTGGTCACCGGACTTTATGTAAAACCGACCGACACTAACTCTGTACTCCATTATACCAGTTGCCACCCTCGATCGATGGTGCGGTCCTTGTCTACGAGTCAGATGATTCGGGCAAGGCGCATCATCTCTGAGACTGACGACTTGGAACCAACTTTGAACACGATGGTTAATAACTTTCGCAGGAGGGGCTATCCCTTGCCCCTTCTTCAAGAAAGTAAAGAGAAAGTACTTACCATGAATAGGCATGCGCTGATCTATGGTAAGAGATTACGTAATACTTCTTCACGCATTGCCTTTGTATCCACCTTCGGAAATATGTCTGGTCGAATTTACAGTGTTCTTAACAAACACTGGAAATTATTAACACGTAGTCATCCAGACATACCTGAATTTCATTGTCCGCCTCTTCTTTCATATCGTAGAGCCGGTAATTTGCGTGACAAACTTGTGAAATCAGATGTATCTTTGTGTAGACCTACCCAGAAATATCTATCTGTTCAGAATAAAGGATCGTACCCTTGTTGCCGATGCATAAATTGTGTGCATATGCTCAAGGGTCCGACCTTTACACACCCTGCAACTAATCAGATCTTTAAACTACGTCATTACCTTACGTGCACTTCAGATTTTGTGGTGTATGTCTTGATGTGCCCATGTCGCCTCCTCTATGTGGGGGAGACGACATGGGACTTCAAGACACGATTCAATCACCACAGATACACAATACGGAAGAAGAGACTTGATCTTCCTGTCTCTAGACATTTTATGGAGGCTCACCATACAGAAAGAGACCTCAAGTTTGCCCTACTCGACCACATCCCCCCATTAAAAAGAGGTGGCGATCGAGTGGGCAAACTAAAACGTGAAGAACTTGAATGGATTTTCAAATTTAAATCTTTATGTCCAACTGGCCTCAATGTAGACTATACTGTTTCTAACAATATTTATAATGCTAGATAAACTCTCCCTGTCATATTATGTTACGGCTATTTTCTATTTGATCAGTACAATGTGACCTTTTTTTCGCTTTGTATTAATATTTTTTTTGTTTCTTTTTTCATTTGCAGTAATGGAGAGTCGGCACATTAAGATGACACCACCCGTATTCTTCACTTTGCTTTAAAATCATAATGTAGACTATCGACATTATTGTTTACCCATTATCTCCGGATTATGTACGGTAGCCAATGGTTTTTCCATGTTAGAGCCACATTTTTTTCCCTTATTCCTTTCTTTTTTCTTTGTGTGGAGCAATATTTGCAATAAATAAAGATACTTTTTGACCTAATAAACTAACTTCTGGGTCTATGCGCTATTGTGTGTATGACTGATTCTGTATTTGCACAGCCCTCAAGATTGTCGCTGTCCCAGGTGTGGTACTCTCTCCCACCTGTTGGACTGTCCTGCGGTACATTAAGTTGACCTGGGGGGTCCGACGGGTGACACATTTGTCGCCATGGAAGTAGATGACGAGGTGTGCTGGGAGTGTTAGTCCCACGGGATACTTTGGGCTTATGTGCAGGGATGACTGTTGTTTTACTGTGTCTGCATTTAAAGCGCTGACCCTTCTACTTTACATATATCCTGTATTATTTCTCCACATGTTTATTTTATTTTTCAGTAATCTTATTTTGCCCTTATTTTTGCCCATTTATAAGATGGCGCCTATTTATCTATGACACTTAGGTTCCATTTCTTCTGCTGTGCGCAGGCCCATCCGTGTACATCACGTGAGCATCCCTCTAGTCACATGACCTTATGGGGCGTCATCTTCTTTGATCATGTGGCCCTGCGTGGCGCTACTCCATTGGCTGCCGCCCTATTCCCGGAAATACAGTGTCAAACGCGCGCTGTCGCCGCGGCGCGATGCCGCTGTATATACATTATACCACGCCGCTTCTGATGTGCGTGTGGTGATGTCTATAGGATATCTATACGTACTTTGTTCTGATTGGGTGAGTGTACTGAGATTCCGCCTACTCTCCTTCCTGCATTTGTTTGATTAATTATTTTTTACCTGGTGCACTATTTAACTTATTATGCACTTTATATGTATATTTTAATATATATTGTTATGCACTTTATGGGTACATATATTGTGTACCCACAGAATTATAATATTATATGTATTGCATCTTTTGTACACTTGTTATGTATGTTTTTTTTATACTTGTTACACTTAATTATGTATATCTCATGTCTATCTATCTCATATCTATCTATCTCATATCTATCTATCTATCTCATATCTATCTATCTATCTCATATCTATCTATCTATCTATCTCATATCTATCTATCTCATATCTATCTATTTATCTCATATCTATCTATCTCATATCTATCTCATATCTATCTAATATCTATCTATCTCATATCTATCTATCTATCTATCTATCTAATATCTATCTATTTCATGTCTATCTCATATCTATCTATCTCATATCTATTATATATATATATCTCATATCTATCTATCTCATATCTATCTATCTATATATCTCATATCTATCTATATATCTCATATCTATCTATATATCTCATATCTATCTATCTCATATCTATCTATCTATCTATCTATCTATCTATCTATCTATCTCATATCTATCTATCTATCTCATATCTATCTATATATCTCATATCTATCTATCTTATATCTATCTATCTCATATCTATCTATCTATCTATCTATATCTCTATCTCATATCTATCTTTCTCATATCTATCTATCTCATATCTATCTCATATCTATCTCATATCTATCTCATATCTATCTATCTCATATCTATCTCATATCTATCTATCTTATATCTATCTATCTATCTATCTATCTCATATCTATCTATCTATCTCATATCTATCTATCTCATGTCTATCTATCTGTCTTTCTCATATCTATCTCTCTCATATCTATCTATCTCATATCTATCTATCTCATATCTATCTATCTATCTCATATCTATCTATCTATCTATCTATCTCATATCTATCTATCTATCTCATATCTATCTATCTCATGTCTATCTATCTGTCTTTCTCATATCTATCTCTCTCATATCTATCTATCTCATATCTATCTATCTCATATCTATCTATCTATCTCATATCTATCTATCTATCTATCTATCTCATATCTATCTATCTATCTCATATCTATCTATCTATCTCATATCTATCTATCTAAATTATCTATCTATCTCATATCTATCTATCTATCTATCTATCTATTTCATATCTATCTATCTATCTCATATCTATCTATCATCTATCTCATATCTATCATCTATCTCATATCTATCTATCTGTATATATCTATCTCATATCTATCTATCTATCTATCTATCTATCTATCTATCTCATATCTATCTATCTAAATCCAAAGAAGCAGCAGCACACAAGGTATACGGTGCAAAAAAGTTTGTGGTTTTATTGCATCAGTGCAAACAGAGCAACGTTTCTGCGACCTCTTCGTCGCCTTTATCAAGCTCAACTAAGTGACCCCTCAGTACAGTTTAACCCCTTAACGACGCAGGACGTATATTTACGTCCTGCGCCGGCTCCCGCGATATGAAGTGGGATCGCGCCGCGATCCCGCATCATATCGCGTCGGTCCCGGCGCTAATCAACGGCCGGGACCCGCGGCTAATACCACACATCGCCGATCGCCGCTTCCAAAGTGAAAGTGAAAGTGACCCGGCTGCTCAGTCGGGCTGTTCGGAACCTCCGCGATGAAATCGCGGCGTCCCGAACAGCTGACCGGACACCGGGAGGGCCCTTACCTGCCTCCTCGGTGTCCGATCGACGAATGACTGCTCCGTGCCTGAGATCCAGGCAGGAGCATTCAAGCGCCGATAACACTGATCACAGGCGTGTTAATACACGCCTGTGATCTGTGTAGAAGATCAGTGTGTGCAGTGTTATAGGTCCCTATGGGAGCTATAACACTGAAAAAAAAAATGTAAAAAAAAGTGTTAATAAAGGTCATTTAACCCCTTCCCTAATAAAAGTTTGAATCACCCCCCTTTTCCCATAAAAAAAATAAGTGTAAAACAAAATTAAAAATAAACATATGTGGTATCGCCGCGTACGTAAATGTCCGAACTATAAAAATATATCATTAATTAAACCGTACGGTCAATGGCGTACGTGCAAAAAAATTCCAAAGTCCAAAAAAGTGTATTTTGGTCACTTTTTATACCATTAAATTAAAAAGTGATCAAAAAGTCAGATCAAAACAAAAATCATACCGATAAAAACTTCAGATCACGGCGCAAAAAATGAGTCCTCATACTGCCCTGTACATGGAAAAATAAAAAAGTTATAGGGGTCAGAAGATGAAATTTTTAAACATATAAATTTTCCTGCATGTAGTTATGATTTTTTCCAGAAGTGCGACAAAATCAAACCTATATCCGTAGGGTATCATTTTAACCGTATGGACCTACAGAATAATGATAAGGTGTAATTTTTACCGAAATATGCACTGCGTAGAAACGAAAGCCCCCAAAAGTTACAAAATGGCGTTTTTTATTTTATTTTGTCGCACAATGATTTTTTTTTTCGTTTCGCTGTGCATTTTTGGGTAAAATGACTAATGTCACTGCAAAGTATAATTGGTGACGCAAAAAATAAGCCATAATATGGATTTTTAGGTGTAAAATTTAAAGGGTTATGATTTTTAAAAGGTAAGGAGCAAAAAACGAAAGTGCAAAAACGGAAAAACCCTGAGTCCTTAAGGGGTTAATTACATTCAGTAATTACAACAATTGTTAACATGAGTATGAGTATAGGGCATGACATAGTATACAACAGTGCGTCATACATTGGTGATTCAGTGGTGGTGACGATAATTCCTCATTAGTGATTCCTCCCAGTGCAGGTGAATATGGGTGGATACTTGAGATCTACGTCATCTGAGTATATACATAATGTACAGAGTTATTATAAGCACTTACCCAACAGAGCATATTGCGGGCTGTGACACGTTGAATGAGCGGGGCAAAAAAGTAACTGCGCAGGTCAGAGCAGCACTGCCAATCAGAAGCAGGCTGCGCTGATCGCGTGCATCCAATCACATTCTATGCAATGCTAACATGCGCACTCCTGAAAAGATGCTATGTGCGTCATCTTGCTAAAGGGAAAAGCATCACATACAGACCATAGTATCTCGCGCATGCGTAATGCTATGTCAGTATATAGCTATTGTCAATATTCCATAAATCATTAATCTAGCAGTGCGTAAAGCACAATTACTGCATTCAGCAAACACTAATGGGCATTCCCGTGTTCTGTTTGCATAGGGCATAAAGCAGGTAGAGCTGGCATGGCTCATACCCTCCGGCCATATACGGGGCTACGGGTGTATACATGCAAATTGACACATGTTTACACATATGTCATGCAAGTATGTGATAGGGAGCAGTCTAACACCGGCTGAACAACCACTGATGCTGCACATGACACAACCCGATATTCCCGGCCGTGACATAGTATCCTGCAACCCCCAGAACAATGTGGATACCTCTATATAGTATTTGTTTTCTGTATTGCAGATAAAATGTCCTGCAGAGCTGGATGTGTAGATGCTTTAATATAATAAATTTTTTTTAGAAAGGGAAAATCTTGAAAGGAACAACATGTTTTCAGGATCCAAAATGACAAATGCTCTGTTGGTGGCTGTACATATTATGTTTCCATATATCTGAAAATTAAACAGAAAGAGAAAAATATTAGAAGGGTCTGTTCATATACAATGCACAGAGAGTAATACAGTGGTCCCTCAACATACGATGGTAATTCGTTCCAAACGACCCATCGTTTGTCGAATCCATCGTATGTTGAGGGATCCGTGCAATGTAAAGTATAGGCATCTGTACTCACCTGTCCCCGTCGCTCCGGACCAGGTCCTCACCGCTCCCACTGCTGTTCCAGGGGCTCCCGATGCTGTCCCGCTGCTCCGGTGTCTTCTTCGCGATCCTCCGGTGTCTTGCGCATCTTCTGCAGGGTCCGGGCCTTGCTTTCCGGTGACGTTATTACGCTGCTGTGCCGGCGAGCCGTGCGTAGTGATGTAATAACGACGCCGGAAAGCAAGGCCCGGACCCTGGAGAAGATGCGCAAGATGCCGGAGGATCGCGAAGCGGACCCGGAGCAGCGGGGATAGGTAAGTGAACCTGCTGGGGCACATTACACTGCTATCCGACAGCAGCTTAAGCATTTTGCGCTGTCGGATAGCAGTTAATGCGATGGCCCCGACATATAAAAGCATCGTATGTCGATGCTGACATCGACATGCTATGGCCTCTGAGAGGCCATCGTATGTCGATTTTATCATATGTCGGGGTCATCGTAGGTCGGGGGGGGTTACTGTATACACAAATTTCAAGGGCTGCATTAGAGGGCTATCTTTTACTCATTTTGGAGGTAGTTTTAAATTCTGCATTAAGGCCATGCGGTCTCATCGTATTTAACCTGAATATCCATCGAAGTTCACATTTTTTTTAACATAGTTATACGGTCCCCACCCCGTTTCGGGGGTGGAATATGGTCGATGACCATAAATTTTAGTTCACGTTCCTGGTGGTTGGCCTCGGCAAAATGTTTGGAGACTGGCAAATCTAGTCGCTTTTTTCTGATAGTGTAGCGATGTTGGTTGAGGCGAGTCCGGAGATCCAGACTCGTCTCACCAACATAAAGTTTCTGACAAGGGCACCACAATAGATAGATGACAAAGTCAGAATTGCAAGTCAGGTAAAATTTAATTTCATGTTCCTGTTTTGTCTGGGGGTGCACAAATTTAGTGCCTTTCTGCATGTAGCTGCAGTTTACACAGCTGCGACATGGAAAGCATCCTTTGTTATTAACCGTCAGGTATTTTTGTTGTGTCTTTGGTTTTTCAGATATGTCTGTCCTGACAATTTTGTCTTTTAAATTGGGAGCCCTACGGAAGGACATCAAGGGGGGTTCTTGAAACTCTTTCACCTGGGAGTGTCCCTCCCTGACCAGATACCAATATTTGCGTACAATTGATGAAATTTGATATGAGCAGTCACTGTATGTGGAAATAAATGGAATTCTACTGTCCACACTTTTTGGAGTTGTACTATCAGTTTGTCTGTTTCGCTTTTGCTGTCTTAGATTAATAATACGAGTACGCTGTTCCTGAATCCGTTTTTTTGGGTACCGTCTTTCTAGAAAATCATTAGTCATCTTAGATAGTGCTTTCTCAAGCTTCAAGTCATCGTCCGTAATTCTCTCAGCCCGGAGCATCTGGCTGAAAGGAAGGGACCTTATCATGGCCCTTGGATGCCCGCTATCAAACCTCAGTAGTGTGTTACTGTCCGTGGGTTTATAGTACATGTCTGTCGTCAGTTTGTCACCATTCTTGCTCACTGTCACGTCCAGAAAATTTACAGAGGTCATAGAATGGGTCAAGGTAAATTTAATGTCCACATATATGTTGTTAAGAAAACTATAGAATGTCAACAAATTTAAAAGACAAAATTGTCAGGACAGACATATCTGAAAAACCAAAGACACAACAAAAATACCTGACGGTTAGCAACAAAGGATGTTTTCCATGTCGCAGCTGCGTAAACTGCAGCTACATGCAGAAAGGCACTAAATTTGTGCACCCCCAGACAAAACAGGAACATGAAATTTAATTTTACCTGACTTGCAATTCTGACTTTGTCATCTATCTATTGTGGTGCCCTTGTCAGAAACTTTATGTTGGTGAGACGAGTCTGGATCTCCGGACTCGCCTCAACCAACATCGCTACACTATCAGAAAAAAGCGACTAGATTTGCCAGTCTCCAAACATTTTGCCGAGGCCAACCACCAGGAACGTGAACTAAAATTTATGGTCATCGACCATATTCCACCCCCGAAACGGGGTGGGGACCGTATAACTATGTTAAAAAAATGTGAACTTCGATGGATATTCAGGTTAAATACAATGAGACCGCATGGCCTTAATGCAAAATTTAAAACCACCTCAAAATGAGTAAAAGATAGCCCTCTAATGCAGCCCTTGAAATTTGTGTATATTACCCTCTGTGCATTGTATATGAACAGACCCTTCTAATATATTTTTTCTCTTTCTGTTTAATTTTCAGATATATGGAAACATAATATGTACAGCCACCAACAGAGCATTTGTCATTTTGGATCCTGAAAACATGTTGTTCCTTTCAAGATTTTCCCTTCTTTCTAAAAAATGTTATTATATTAAAGCATCTACACATCCAGCTCTGCAGGACATTTTATCTGCAATACAGAAAACAAATACTATATAGAGGTATCCACATTGTTCTGGGGGTTGCAGGATACTATGTCACGGCCGGGAATATCGGGTTGTGTCAGGTGCAGCATCAGTGGTTGTTCAGCCGGTGTTAGTCTGCTCCCTATCACATACTTGCATGACATATGTGTAAACATGTGTCAATTTGCATGTATACACCCGTAGCCCCGTATATGGCCGGAGGGTATGAGCCATGCCAGCTCTACCTGCTTTATGCCCTATGCAAACAGAACACTGGAATGCCCATTAGTGTTTGCTGAATGCAGTAATTGTGCTTTACGCACTGCTAGATTAATGATTTATGGAATATTGACAATAGCTATATACTGACATAGCATTACGCATGCGCGAGATACTATGGTCTGTATGTGATGCTTTTCCCTTTAGCAAGATGGCGCACATAGCGTCTTTTCAGGAGTGCGCATGTTAGCATTGCATAGAATGTGATTGGATGCACGCGATCAGCGCAGCCTGCTTCTGATTGGCAGTGCTGCTCTGACCTGCGCAGTTATTTTTTGCCCCGCTCATTCAACGTGTCACAGCCCGCGATATGCTCTGTTGGGTAAGTGCTTATAATAACTCTGTACATTATGTATATACTCAGATGACGTAGATCTCAAGTATCCGCCCACATTCACCTGCACTGGGAGGAATCACTAATGAGGAATTATCGTCACCACCACTGAATCACCAATGTATGACGCACTGTTGTATACTATGTCATGCCCTATACTCACACTCATGTTACATAGTTACATAGTTACATAGTTAGTATGGTTGAAAAAAGACATACGTCCATCAAGTCCAACCAGGGGATTGAAGGGAAGGATGTAAGGGGATAAGGGAAAGGGATGTAGTTTTACAATTCTGCATAAGCTTTAATGTTATTTTGTTCCAGGAATGTATCTAACCCTGTTTTAAAGCTGTTAATTGTTCCTGCTGTGACCAGTTCCTGAGGTAGACCGTTCCATAAATTCACAGTCCTCACGGTAAAGAAGGCGTGCCGCCCCTTTAGACTAAACCTTTTCTTCTCCAGACGGAGGGAGCGCCCCCTCGTCCTTTGGGGGGGTTTAACCTGGAACAGTTTTTCTCCATATTTTTTGTATGGGCCATTAATATACTTGTATACGTTTATCATATCCCCCCTTAAACGTCTCTTCTCAAGACTAAACAATTGTAACTCCTTTAATCGCTCCTCATAGCTAAGATGTTCCATGCCCCATATTAGTTTAGTCGCGCGTCTCTGCACCCTTTCCAACTCTACAGTGTCCCTTTTATGAACAGGCGACCAAAACTGAACAGCATATTCCAGGTGAGGCCGTACCAATGCTTTATAAAGGGGGAGTATTATGTCCCTGTCCCTTGAGTCCATGCCTCTTTTGATACATGACAATATCCTGCCGGCTTTGGAAGCAGCAGCCTGACATTGCATGCTATTCTGTAGTCTGTGATCTACAAGTACACCCAGATCCTTCTCTACCAGTGACTCTGCCAGTTTAATCCCCTCTAAGACATACGACGCATGCAGGTTATTAGTACCCAGATGCATAACTTTACATTTATCCACATTGAACCTCATTTGCCAAGTGGATGCCCAGACACTTAGTCTATCCAAGTCATCTTGTAACTTATGCACATCCTCTATAGACTGTACCGTGCTACAAAGCTTGGTGTCATCTGCAAAGATAGAAACAGAGCTGTTAATACCATCCTCTATATCATTGATAAATAAATTAAACAGCAGCGGGCCCAGTACTGAACCTTGGGGTACACCACTAATAACCGGGGACCAATCAGAGTACGAATCATTTACCACCACTCTCTGGGTACGATCCATGAGCCAGTGTTCAATCCAGTTACAAACTAAAGTTTCCAAGCCCAAGGACCTTAACTTACCTGTCAGATGTCTGTGAGGGACAGTATCAAACGCTTTGGCAAAATCCAGAAACACTATATCCACAGCCATTCCTCTGTCAAGGCTTCTACTCACCTCTTCATAAAAGCAAATTAGATTGGTTTGACAACTTCTATCCTTAGTAAACCCATGCTGGCTATCACTTATAATACTATTATCCCCTATGTATTCCTGTATGTAATCCCTTATAAGTCCTTCAAACAATTTACCCACAATGCACGTTAGACTTACCGGTCTATAATTGCCTGGCGAAGACCTAGAGCCCTTCTTGAAGATTGGTACCACATTAGCCTTGCGCCAGTCCCTTGGCACAATACCAGACACCAGAGAATCTCTAAATATCATGAACAAGGGTACAGATATTACTGAACTTACCTCTCTAAGAACTCTTGGGTGTAGTCCATACGGCCCTGGAGATTTGCTTACATTTACTTTACTTAACTTACCTTGTACCATCTCTACATTAAGCCAGTTCAATACATTATATGATGTGTTACCAGCACTGACCTGGCCAATGTCAGCTCCTTCTTCCATAGTATAAACAGAACTAAAGAACCCATTCAGTAGCTCCGCCTTCTCTTGATCGCCCGTGACAACCTCCCCATTATCATTATTAAAGGGTCCTACATGCTCTGTCCTTGTTTTTTTTGTATTTATATATCTAAAAAAATATTTAGGATTAGTTTTGCTTTCTTCGGCCACCTGTCTCTCATTTTTAATTTTTGCTGTTTTTATTACATTTTTACAGATTTTATTAAGCTCCTTGTACTGTTTAAATGTTATAGCTGACCCATCAGATTTGTATTTTTTGAAGGCAATTTTTTTGTTGTTTATTGCTCTTTTAACCTCATTTGTCAGCCATGTAGGATTTAGTTTTAATCGTTTATATTTGTTCCCCTTTGGTATATATTTAGATGTATAGTTATTTAGAGTTGATTTAAAGATGTCCCATTTCCCTTCTGTATCAGTATTTGAGAACACCTCCCCCCAGTCTATGTCCTGTAGTGCAGCTCTCAGCCCAGGGAAATTTGCCTTTTAAAGTTATATGTTTTTGCTTTCCCCGTCTGTCTTTGTTTTCTACATTTTAAGTCAAAAGTAACTATATTGTGGTCGCTATTACCAAGGTTTTCCCTCACAGTTACATTACCAACCAGCTCTGCGTTGTTGGAAATGATCAGATCCAACAAGGCATCACTTCTTGTTGGGTCCTCCACAAACTGGCCCATAAAATTATCCTGCAATAAATTTAGGAATTTTCTCCCCTTTGTAGTTTTAGCCAACCCCCGGCCCCAATCTATATCTGGATAGTTAAAATCTCCCATTATTACCACTGTACCTGCCCGGGCGGCCCTCTCTATTTGTTTATACAGCCGACCTTCTATCTCTTCAGTGATATTAGGGGGTCTGTAGATTACACCAAATATTATTTTTTCAGTATTTCCCTCCTTTTGTAATTCTACCCACAGTGATTCCACCTCCTCAGAATCATCACACACTATGGCATCGTTCACACTGACTTTCATACCACTTCTTACATACAGACAGACTCCACCACCTTTTCTGTTCATTCTATCCTTGCGAAACAATGTAAACCCCTGCAGATTAACGGCCCAGTCATGCGAGGAGTCCAGCCATGTCTCAGTGACCCCAACTATATCAATATGTTCCTCCAGTATCAAGGCCTCAAGCTCCCCCATTTTATTTGCTAGGCTTCTGGCATTTGTGAACATACACTTTACATTTCCATTAAGTTTTACACATATAGTCTCACTAATGGGATTTTCAGAGTTATTGGGGTTAATGTAATTTTTTGAGTTATAAGGGCTAATTGTACTATTTAAGTTATTGGGGCTAATGGGATTTTTTGAGTTATTGGGTCTAACGTTATTATTTAAGTTATTGGGGCTAATGGGATTTTTTGCGTTATTGCGTCTAACGTTGTTATTTAAGTTATTGGGGCTAACGGTATTTTTTGAGTTTATGGGGCTTATTGTAGTTATTGAGTTATTGGGGCTAATGGAATTTTTTGAATTATTGGGATTACAATTTTTCGGGCTACATTTATTTTTACAGCTGGTTTGTAACGCATGAATCTCCTTATCCACTGCTCTTAACCTCCCCCCACAGGACTCCTCTCCACCCGCCATTATGTCCTGACCCCTCTCTAACCTATCCATCCCACTGTCTGCTTTCTTTTGCTTTATTATCCTCCCCCCACTCACCTAGTTTAAATACTCAGCCACCCCTTCCAGGATTCTCTCCCCCAGCACAGCAGACCCCCTTCCATTCAGGTGCAAATTATCCGTAGAATAGAGTTTGTACCCCAATGAAAAGTCAGCCCAGTGCTCTAAAAACCCAAACCCTTCCCCCTCACACCACGACTTAAGCCATGCATTTAACTCCCTAAGCTCCCGCTGTCTTTCCTGCGATGCGCATGGCACAGGAAGTATTCCAGAGAACACAACCTTAGAGGTCCTTCCCTTCAGCTTGGCACCTAGTTCCTTGTAATTATTCTTCAAGGACCTCCACCTACCATGTATTCTGTCGTTGGTTCCCACATGGACCACGACAGCTGGGTCATCCCCAGCCCCCCCTAGTAATTTGTCCACCCTTTCCACCACATGCCGAACCCTGGCACCAGGGAGACAGCAAACCATTCGGTTGAGGTGGTCTTGGCGACAAATTATTCTATCCGTCTTCCTGATTATAGAGTCCCCTACCACAACTAACTGTCTTGGCCTACCTGCGTTACCATCCCCCACACTACTAGTTGAGCTGTTCCCCCGGCTGTTAGGGAGAACAGTATCCACTAGGGTTGCCATCTCTGATACTGAGGCCCTCGCATCATCGCCCAACTTGGCAATTTTACTTGGGAGATCAGAAGCAGAAGTGACCTTCCTTTTCCTTGCCCCCTTTCCAGTCCCTCTAACTACATTAACCCAGCTCCCTACTTGGGCCTCCTGGCTAGTTTCTCCAACCTCCATTTCTACCCCACTAACTGCTTGCTCTGTAAGATTGTCAATCGCCCTCAATGTTGCATTTTGCTCCTCTAGATCTCTAATACGAGCTTCCAGGTGGGCAACATGCTCACATTTGTCACAGCGGTATTCACCCTGAAGCTGCTGCTCCAGAGATGTATACATGTGGCACAATGTGCACTGAAGAAAACCTCCAATCCTGCTGTCCATATCCTTGGTGACAAACAGCTGTTATTAACTATTAAGAAAAACTACTTTTATCAAGGGAGTGTAATACTTACAGTTACAGTGGGTCCTGCTTACAACTTCTGCTTTAAAACTTCTCAAATGTAACACTTAATAATACAACACTTTAGAATACAGACCCAGCTTCAGCTAGACTCAGTCAGAGCAGGGCTCACAGAGTTTCCCAGTTAGTTTTATACACCTGAGAGCAGTTAATCAATTAACCCCTCCCCCAGGTGTGCTACAGACAGGAGGGGAAAAAAAAAATGCAAGGGCTATGCAACCGCTGGAGACACCCTGTTTGGAAAACAATGATCCACAGTATACTTAGCACATGAACTTCTGCTTATAAAACTTCTCAAATGTAACACTTAATAATACAACACTTTAGAATACAGACCCAGCTTCAGCTAGACTCAGTCAGTTAACAATTGTTGTAATTACTGAATGTATTTAAACTGCACTGAGGGGTCACTTAGTTGAGCTTGAGAAAGGCGACGAAGAGGTCGCAGAAACGTTGCTCTGTTTGCACTGATGCAATAATACCACAAACTTTTTTGCACCGTATACCTTGTGTGCTGCTGCTTCTTTGGATTTATCTATTGGGATCCCGAACCAAGGCTCCTACACAGCGTGCACCAGTTACCTGAAGTACTATTTTGGTTGTGCTGCTCTCCTGGGATCTATATTTATCTATCTATCTATCTATCTATCTATCTTGGCTCAAGGCCAAAAGGGGTTGTGTCCCAAAGGAGTTAAAATATAAATTTTTTGTATTGCACATGGATGGATGGTGGCCCCATGAGTTGTCAGTGCACCCCTGCACCACAGTTTGTAAACACAGACAGTGTTTGGCAGTGCAGCTGCAGTGAAGGCATGCAGCAGCCTCATGTGCCTTTTCACCCATCACCATGCTCCACTACTCTGTAGCAGCCGGCTACAAAAACATTACACAGTCATACAGTGTAACACTGACCATGCCCTGGCCGACCCATGCCACCCATGAAACTCATCATGCTATATGCCCTCCCTACTACTATGTGCAGTGCCACACTGACGCTGTACTGTGACATCACTGCTTAACCCTGTACTTTGCAGCATGGCCTCCCCCTGTACTGTGATATTACTGTGTATATTAACCATGTACTGTGATGGTGCTGTGCATGTTAACCCTGTACTGTGACTTACAGTACAGGGTTAATATGCACAGTGACATCAAAATACAGGGTTAATATACACCGTGACATGCCAGTACAGGGTTAATATGCACAGTGATGTCACAATACACTGTTAAAGTGGCTATCTGGCAAAAGGGTTTTTATTTTCAGAAGTATGCCTATATCTAGTATATAAAAAAATAAACCTGTACTCACCTCCAGCGCTCCTATGGGGCCTCCGGTGTCCTGCTCCAGTCCCTGAGTGCAGGATCGGATCACCATGGGAGGACTGCTGAAAATTATGTGGGACCTCATGTTCACATTTCGCCTAAGGCGTCACAAAGTCTAGAGCCGCCTCTGCGGCCATGTGATGTCCCAGGGCAGTCCTGTTGCCTTACCTATGGCACTGGGTGGTTAGGTGGACAGCGGGCTGCTTAACCTATTGACCCGCGTGCCCCACGTGACATCAGGGTAGCATAGGAGGCTCCTCCCCATTTCTAGAAAAAGCAGCGTATGTGCTGCATTTTAGTTCAGCGAAGATTGAAGTATTAGCCGGCAGTTTCTGCTGCTTGCCTGAGATCCCACCGGCGGTCTCTGCCTCTGTAGTCTCCCAAAGTTACCACCAGTCCACCAGGCATGAACTTACTTGCCATTCAGGTACACAGAAAAACTAGGTGACAATTTCCTGAATGGCACATCTGCTTATCATAGCTCAGCTATTATAAATAGATTTACCTATAACTTTTAGTCAAATCTGTCTATAATAGCTGAGCTATGAAAAGCAGATATGCCATTCAGGAGCCCAGAAAAGCTAGGTGATAATTTCTCACCTAGCTTTTTTCATGCTCCTGAATGGCATATCTGCTTATATGGGCCCCATAAAAGTGATTTTAATTTTTTATAGCTGAAGAACAGATTCTATAAAGATATGCAAAGTTTCCATACGCTATCATATACTCATTTATCCTGGTAATTTAATGTGCTTAAAACATGTGACGAATGCACTTTATTTGTGTTAAACAAAATTGCTTTGTGTTGAGTTTTCATTTTATATATTTCTTCAAAAAGGCCCATCAAAATCTTCAGCACCAGGTCCATGATGCTCTTAATCCGGCCCTGGGCACGGGCTTTCACTAAATTACTGATATGTCAGCTTTATTTATTTTCATCTTTGTATTGTTTAAATGCGCATTAAAGTTGTCAGTCTCAATGTTAACCGATTAAACGTTCTTATTTCTGGAGGGAATACCTGTCACTTAAATGTGACGTACTTTGTGCCCAGGAGACACATCTTCTCTCCAGAGATTTTCATAGGATCAAAAATCCGCTGTTCCCGGTTATATTTCAGTCCCACTATAGCTCTAAATCAAGGGGAGTCCTGATTGCAGTTTGTTATACGGTTTCCTTTACTCTGAAAGAGGTTGTGGAGAATAAGATGGGTCGGTATATCATTTTACGATGCTTCATTAATAATATTCCATTAACCCTAGTCTCCCTATATGCCCCTAATGCAGGACAATCCCGCTTTTTAAAATCTGTATTGCGGAAGGCCAACTCATACACTTGGGGTTCCTTAGTTGTGTGGGGACTGCAATGACCCATGGGCCTGGGAATGGGACTTGCCTGGCATATACAACACTCCTCAGCATGAGAATTCACTTTTCATTCAGGTGTCCATAACTCCTATTCAAGAATAGATTTGATATTGGTACATAGCTCACTGTTACCCTCCATATCAGATTTCTCAATTGGCATGATATATAAATATAGAGAAAAAATACCTGGTTCCACAGCGCAGTCCACAAATCCAATCAGAGGGTAATGATGAATATATATGATATTTATTAAGCCAGGGTGCAACGCGTTTCGGGGCTTAGGATCCCCTTCGTCAGGTAGGTAGGCATCATGACATATCAGACAAACTGGTGCCCTTAAATAAAAAATTTTTTTGTGCCAAGTGAAACTCCGCCCATTGGGCGTGGCCTCCGTGGCCGGAAGTAACATAATAAAATAACATAAATGTAGTGAAATAATTAAAATAACAGAAAAAGTGAAATACATATGCATTAAAACATTCCTCATAAACAGCTTAGAAATACCTGAAGTGCATCTGAAAAAACTAACAACCCAAGGAGAGCGTGGATCTCCGAACTTGCGGCGCATGCGCCAACTCCCGATGATACTAATGATGACGGCCGGGGGAGAAGACAGCCATTCGGCACAATACAACTTAAGCATGAGGGAGGCGGGCATGCGCTAGCCACGCATGGTATTGAGCTTAACCCCTTAAGGACTCAGCCCATTTTGGCCTTAAGGACTCAGACAATTTAATTTTTACGTTTTCATTTTTTCCTCCTCGCCTTCTAAAAATCATAACTCTTTTATATTTTCATCCATAGACTAGTATGAGGGCTTGTTTTTTGCGCGACCAGTTGTCCTTTGTAATGACATCACTCATTATATCATAAAATGTATGGCGCAACCAAAAAACACTATTTTTGTGGGGAAATTAAAACAAAAAACGCAATTTTGCTAATTTTGGAAGGTTTTGTTTTCACGCCGTACAATTTCTGGTAAAAATGACGTGTGTTCTTTATTCTGAGGGTCAATACGATTAAAATGATACCCATTATTATATACTTTTATATTATTGTTGCGCTTAAAAAAAATCACAAACTTTTTAACCAAATTAGTACGTTTATAATCCCTTTATTTTGATGACCTATAACTTTTTTATTTTTCCGTATAAGCGGCGGTATGGGGGCTCATTTTTTGCGCCATGATCTGTACTTTTTTTTGATACCACATTTGTATATAAAAAACTTTTAATACATTTTTTATAATTTTTTTTTTAATAAAATGTATTAAAAAAGTAGGAATTTTGGACTTTTTAAATTTTTTTTCGTTCACGCCGTTCACCGTACGGGATCATTAACATTTTATTTTAATAGTTCGGACATTTACGCACGCGGGGATACCAAATATGTCTATAAAAAATGTTTTTTACGCTTTTTGGGGGTAAAATAGGAAAAAACGGACGTTTTACTTTTTTATTGGGGGAGGGGATTTTTCACTTTTTTTTTACTTTTACTTTTACATTTTTTTACATTTTTTTTTACACTTGAATAGTCCCCATAGGGGACTATTCATAGCAATACCATGATTGCTAATACTGATCTGTTCTATGTATAGGACATAGAACAGATCAGTGTT
Source organism: Hyla sarda (assembly GCF_029499605.1). Lineage (NCBI taxonomy): Eukaryota > Metazoa > Chordata > Amphibia > Anura > Hylidae > Hyla > Hyla sarda. Next base: position 131,401,558 of record NC_079196.1, on the reverse strand, counting down.
TTCGGTCATCTTCTGCTCTGGTCTGCTCGATCACAGACCAGAGCAGGAGACGCCGGGAGCCGCACGGAGGAAGGAGAGGGGACCTCCGTGCGGCGTTATGAATGATCGGATCCCCGCAGCAGCGCTGCGGGCGATCCGATCGTTCATTTTAATCGCGAACTCCCGCAGATGCCGGGATCTGTATTGATCCCGGCACCTGAGGGGTTAATGGCGGACGCCCGCGAGATCGCGGGCGTCGGCCATTGCCGGCGGGTCCCTGGCTGCAATCAGCAGCCGGGATCAGCCGCGCATGACACGGGCATCGCTCCGATGCCCGCGGTTATGCTTAGGACGTAAATGTACGTCCTGGTGCGTTAAGTACCACCTCACCAGGACGTACATTTACGTCCTGCGTCCTTAAGGGGTTAAAGGACATCTGCAGTGCTGGGCAAAAAAACTTTTTTTTACCTCATTTAATAGGTCTTTGAAAGACCTTTCCAACGATGTCTCCCCCATCAAAATTGGCCCAGTCGTTCTCCCGTTATCAGCACACGAATTACGGAGGAGAAGTGAAAATAAAACTACATCTCCCATCATGCCTTGTGCTTACTTCCTGTAAGCTGCTGCCCTCCCCCTGTTCTATCCCCCCCCCGAGCAAATTATTATATTGTAACGCCCACATCTCCCTTCCCTATGCATACACCCTCCCCTTCTGCTCATCTCCCCCTCCCCATGCTGGCTCCTGTCCAGTGATGAAGCAGCTGCCTCCGTGCTCACTGTAGTGTGGGCACTGGAGAGTGGAGAGTGAAAGTAAAAATGGTAAAAAAAACATAATTGTTTGTCTATAAAACTGTCCTGATAGGGGTCCCTCCATCTTTTTCACAACTACAACTCCAAGCATGCCCAGTTATTTTATATGCTGTTCGGGCATGCTGGGAATTCCAGTGTTGCAAGACTACAAATCCCAGCATGCCCTGTCAGCTTTCTGCTGTATGTGCATGCTTGGAGTTGCAGAGGTGACTCCAGCTGTTGTAAGACTATACATCCAAGCATGCCGTGTCAGCTTTCTGCTGTTTGAGTGTATAAAGGAGTTGTAGTTCACCAACACCTCTACTGTATCAGGAGACTCCTGGGAGTTGTAGTTCACCAACACCTCTATTGTATCTCTGTAGTCTCCTGGGAGTTGTAGTTCACCAACACCTCTATTGTATCAGGAGACTCCTGGGGGTTGTAGTTCACCAACACCTATATTGTATCTCTGTAGTCTCCTGGGGGTTGTAGTTCACCAACACCTCTATTGTATCTCTGTAGTCTCCTGGGAGTTGTAGTTCATCAACACCTATATTGTATCTCTGTAGTCTCCTGGGAGTTGTAGTTCTTCAACACCTATATTGTATCTCTGTAGTCTCCTGGGAGTTGTAGTTCACCAACACCTCTATTGTATCTCTGTAGTCTCCTGGGAGTTGTAGTTCACCAACACCTCTATTGTATCTCTGTAGTCTCCTGGGAGTTGTAGTTCACCAACACCTATATTGTATCTCTGTAGTCTCCTGGCTGGGAGTTGTAGTTCACCAACACCTGTATTGTATCTCTGTAGTCTCCTGGGAGTTGTAGTTCACCAACACCTCTATTTTATCTCTGTAGTCTCCTGGGGGTTGTAGTTCACCAACATCTCTATTGTATCTCTGTAATCTTCTGGGAGTTGTAGTTCATACACCAGTGTTTCCCAACCAGGGTGCCTCCAGATGTTGCAAAACTACTACTCCCAGCATTCCCTGGTTGGGAAACACTGGCATACACACACACACATAACAGGGACTACAACTCCCAGCATGTGTCATTCAGTAGTCCCCCCCCCCCTCACACACAGAATCATCTCCAGTATGATATTTATTCCCTGTAGTCTATACACCACCAGCCCGTGCAGTGTAATATGTCTCCTCACATATAGAAATCATCCCCAGCCCCTGCAGTGTAATATGTCTCCTCACATATAGAGATCATCCCCAGCCCGTGCAGTGTAATATGTCTCCTCACATATAGAAATCATCCCCAGCCCCTGCAGTGTAATATGTCTCCTCACACATAGAAATCATCCCCAGTATTCTATCTATTCCCTGTAGTCTATACACCACCAGCCCCTGCAGTGTAATATGTCTCCTCACATATAGAAATCATCCCCAGTATGATATCTATTCCCTGTAGTCTATACACCACCAGCCCCTGCAGTGTAATATGTCTCCTCACATATAGAAATCATCCCCAGTATGGTATTTATTCCCTGTAGTCTATACACCACCAGCCCGTGCAGTGTAATATGTCTCCTTCACACACACGTCCTCCCCTCCCCCCTCCCTGCTCTGTGGTTTGCTCTGTGTTTTCCCCCATGAAAACTTGAAACCTCCCCGTGATAAGTGAGGTCCTATGTAGACAGAGCAGGGGAGGGGGGAGGAGCTGTGGACGTCCTCATTCTCCCCCTGCTTCAATCTTACAGATAGGGGCGTTTCTGAGAATGAGCCTATGGCTGCCTCAGAAAGCACCCGCTCATGCATATGCATAAGCAGGGAGGACCTGACGGAGGCTAGGGGGAGCACAAACACTGCTGGGAGGAAGAGATCTCCGTCCCCAAGATGGCGGCTGCAATGTAATGAATAGGGGACGGACGCAGGACTACTGGGCTATGCTGGCAACTCTAATATCTCAGAAATGGCTGCATATAGGTAAATAGAACTAATTGACTGAATTGTATAACTTTTGTTTGGGGAACATTTGGGCAGGGATTTTTGACCACTACAGTTGTCCTTTAAATAGTAAGTACAAGTATAAACAATAACTGGGCAACTTGAGCTGACTAGTCTAATGGAACTAATCTAAATCTTATATGTAAAAAGAATGAAGATAAGGTAAAATAAAATGCAATAGTAATAATGAATATGAAAAAATGGAATACAAAGATGGGATACAATACCTATAGTCAAATTAGGAATTAAAAATACCATAAATCACAATGTAGCCTGATCATAATCTCTAAAAAATATATGAATATATAAAGGTAAATATAAGGAAAAATGTAAATGCATTGATAGGATGCAATACCTATAGCCAAATTGGACGATAAAAAATGCCATAAAATACACTAAATATTATAGATAATAGACATAATTAGAAGACATAATTAGAAGGTATATAAATAAATAAATAGGTAGAAAAATAAAGGCAGGATACCTTACACTAGTAAAAACAATAGGGGGCTGATACAAATACTCCTTCAACAGCCACCATAGGTGACGCATTCAAATAGCGCCAAAACCTAAATTAAGTATACTAGAATAAATGCCTTATGTCATATACCTACTTGAATGTCCCTGCCACTTACAATACGTAGGTAGAACTATGCAGCAGCTACGCTGCCGGATGAACAAACGCCGCTTTAACGTTCAGCAGGGATTCTTGAATCATAGTGTTTCCAAACATGCGACTATGTGTCACAACAAAGATTTTTCTGTTTTTTTTCTAAGAGTTATCGAACATATTCCTGCCAACACATACGATAGATTTGACAGATTACAGAAAAGGGAATCCTATTGGATTTACAAGCTTAACAGTTTGTATCCATTAGGTCTGAACGAAGCCATTGATATCATCCGGTAAATTTGAAACATCTTTAGCACGCTCAACTACCTGAACTCACTGTCATTTCCTTAGGGTGTAATTTGAGATTCACTTGTAACACACACTTTGGGGTCCATGTTTGTTGATTTATATTTAGTCTTAGGGGTATATTATCAGAGTCTTAAGTTACTATTTATTTATTCTAGTAAACTTAATTTAGCTTTTTGCGCTATTTGAATGCGCCACCTATGGTGGCTGTTGAAGGAGTATTTGTATCAGCCGCCTATTGTTTTTACTAGTGTAAGGTATCTGTCTTTATTTTTCTACCTATTTATTTATTTATATACCTTTTAATTATGTCTTCTAATTATCTCTATTATCTATAATATTTAGTGTATTTTATGGCATTTTTATCGTCCAATTTGGCTATAGGTATTGCATCCTATCAATGCATTTAAATTTTTCCTTATATTTACCTTTATATATATATTCATATATTTTTTAGATATTATGATCAGGCTACATTGTGATTTATGGTATTTTTAATTCCTAATTTGACTATAGGTATTGTATCCCATCTTTGTATTCCATTTTGTCATATTCATTCTTACTATTGCATTTTATTTTACCTTATCTTCATTCTTTTTACATATACCCACACTTTTTTAAGATTTGTTCCATTAGCCTAGTCAGCTCAAGTTGCCCGGTTATTGTTTATACTTATACTTACTATTTAAGCTCAATACCATACGTGGCTAGCGCATGTGCGCCTCCCCCATGCTTATGTTGTATTGTGCCGAATGGGTGAGCTGCGCGTGCACGTCACACCGACACAAGTGTTTATTTATAGCGGGTTCCCGAGGTGCACGTACACTGTGCTCACACCTCGGGCTCTGTCCGTATCCTGTGCGCGTGCGCTCCGGTGCCATGTTTCGTCACATGGTGCGGGCGTGCGCATGCACTGTCTTCTCCCCCGACCGTCATCATTAGTATCATCGGGAGTTGGCGCATGCGCCGCAAGTTCGGAGATCCACACTCTCCTTGGGTTGTTAGTTTTTTTTCAGATGCACTTCAGGTATTTCTAAGCTGTTTATGAGGAATGTTTTAATGCATATGTATTTCACTTTTTCTGTTATTTTAATTATTTCACTACATTTATGTTATTTTATTATGTTACTTCCGCCCACGGAGGCCACACCCAATGGGCGGAGTTTCGCTTGGCACCAAAAAATGGTTTTATTTAAGGGCACCAGTTTGTCTGATATGTCATGATGCCTACCTACCTGACGAAGGGGATCCTAAGCCCCGAAACGCGTTGTACCCTGGCTTAATAAATATCATATATATTCATCATTACCCTCTGATTGAATTTGTGGACTGCGCTGTGGAACCGGGTATTTTTTCTCTTTATTTATATATTTTGTTCTGAATCGGCCTGCTCATCGCTGGATCCGATACCGGGAGGCTGCAACACTATCTTCATGCGCTTGTGTGGTTGTGTCAATTACACAACCGTACCAGGTGAGAGGACCACTAAAACGTTTGTGATTCCTGCACCCACCTACTTTTACATTGTCTACAACGTATTGTCCTATGAGGAGCTCTGCTTTTTGTTGTTTTTAGATATATGAACTTCAATTGACATGATGACTTGGTCAGATCATGCTGCAGTTTCTGTCACCATCACTGATCAGGTATCCTCCCCGCAAGCATACATGTGGCACGTCAGCCCTTTTTTAATGTCACACCCTCTGACATCCAAATCGTTACTTTCTGACATTCAAGACTACTTCAGTATAAATGCTCAGTCAGTAACAAGTGCGGTTTCTATCTGGAACTGCCATTAGGCGGTGATTAGAGGCATGTGTATCAAATATGGCTCTCATCACAAAAAACTGAGAGAAAAGCGAATACATGCCATCCTACAACAATTGAAAATAATAGAACAGGGCAATCAACAGTCCCCCTCTGCCAACCTAGCGACCCAAATAGCGTCTTTGCGGCGAGATCTTCGCTGTTGTATGCTATCGGCATATAAGGGCACAGAAAAATGTGTGCAACTTACTATACACAAGATAATAAATCAGGCAAATTACTTTCTATCGACTTAAGTCCAGACAACTCAAAACATGGATCCCCTATTTAATCCACCCCATATCCAAAGAGAAGCTTAGGACCCCTCTTAGTATAGCCAATGGCTTTCGCTCATACTATGCCCAGCTATATAATTTACATGAGTCTATCCGAGAGAAGCCTAATAACACGGAGTCTATCCAAAGTTACCTTGCCTAAATAGCGAAATCACAGAGGAAGAAATACTTAAAACTATCCGCTCTTTACCCTTAGGCAAAGCCCCGGGACCTGATGGGTTCACTAGCAACTATTATAAAACATTCCAGGAAGCCCTTGATTCCCCCCAAAATTTCCATCCAATCTCTTAAACCAAGATTAAAAAATATACGCTAAACTGGTGGCCTCCAGACTTGCCCCATACCTCCCGTTGTTAATTTCTTCAGATCAAGCAGGCTTTGTTGCAGGCCGTCAGACCTCTGACAATACGCGGTGGCTTATCAATATCTTTCACCATATTGAAAGATCTTCTACACCAGCAGTTATTGTAGCATTGGATGCCAAGAAGGCGTTCGACCGCCTTCGGTGGTCATTTGCCTTCTCGGTATTGCGGTGGATGGGATTTGAAGGTAGCATCTTTGAAGCCATCGCCTCTCTGTATGCCAACCCGACTGCACGTGCGTTTGCTAATGGAGCACTCTCAGATACTTTTTTTATTACAAATGGGTCTAGACAGGGCTTCCCACTATCACCTTTAATATGCATCCTTTCTATGGAACCCTTGGCTCCGGCAATCAGATTAAACTCCCACATACTTGGTATACCGGCTGGTTTGAGTAATCATACCATCATATTATACGCAGACGACATCATACTAACCCTATCCGATCCGGCGAAGTCACTGGCTGCGCTAATGGATTCTAGTGTTGTTTGTGAATTTTATTCGCGAATATCGCATATTCGCGAATATTCGAGAATAAAGCACTATATATTCGTAATTACGAATATTCTTTTTTTTTTTCAAAGTACACATCACAGTGATCACCCCTCTCTGCTTCCAGCTTGTGTGGTGTAAAGAAGGCTCTAATACTACTGTGTGAGACTGGCGTGTGAATTTTCGCATATGCGAATTTTGAGAATATAACATGAATATTTGTCCATATATTCACAAATTCGAATATCACCTATGCCGCTCAACACTAATGGATTCTATAGCTGAATATGGTCTCCTATCCTACTACAAATTGAATAGCACCAAAACGCAAGCCCTTCCACTTAATATGACACAACAAGAGATTGCTAAACTGCAATCTGCTTATGACATGGACTAGCGAGAGACAAATATACAATATTTAGGCATTAAATTATCTTATCACCACTCTTCGCTCTATCACACAAAGTATGTTCCTCTTCTGGCATCTCTTGCCTTGGAAACAGACTCCCTTACCAAGGCTATACTCTCCTGGGTTGGCAGAGTGGCAACTTTTAAAATGTTCTTGTTACCAAAATTACTGTATCTTTATAGAACAGTCCCTATTGTCCTCACCAAATCTTTTTTTTTTACATCCGTACAACGTATACTAACCAGATTCGTTTGGGCGGGAAAAAAAACTAGAATTTCACATGCCCTACTCTCTAAGACGACATTAGCAGAGGGCCTTGGATTACCAAACCTACATAGCTACTATATCTCCACGTGGGGGGCTGAGAGGGGATAATCCACTCCCATGGGCTAACATTGAGGGACTTGAGATTGTTCCATTTACATTACACGATTTACTTTACATCCCTCTATGGAGCTTAACCCCACCCCAGATAATCAACCCTTTGGTAAAATCAACGTTCTCCGCATGGACGACATACATCTCTCAAGCGCATACACCAATCAAAGCAACTAAGGGAGATATACCGCTGACACTCATTGAAGCATTCATACCTGACTTGACTATCAATGATTGGCTTTTGGCCGGTTTGACTCGAGTTGGAGATCTGTATGAAGAACACTTTCTTTTGCCCTTTGAAACATTACATAATAAATTTCACCTACCTAACAAAGACTTTAACAAATATTTGCAAATTAGACATTTTCTCTCCTCTCTGTCATCCCCATCATTCGAAACAAATTTCCACGCTATCAAATTCCTTTCCTCAGATTCCTTTACAGGATCTGATAAATGCCACAAATCATATCCCCTACGCATGTGGGAAAGGGACCTTGGCCGTAGTTTCACGGAAGAAGAATGGAGTCTAGTCTTTAGACAAATTAAAGGGGTATTCCAGGCCACAACTTTTTTATATATATCAACTGGCTCCGGAAAGTTACAGATTTGTAAATTACTTCTATTAAAAAATCTTAATCCTTCCAATAGTTATTAGCTTCTGAAGTTGAGTTGTTGTTTTCTGTCTAACTGCTCTCTGATGACTCACGTCCCGGGAGCTGTGCAGTTCCTATGGGGATATTCTCCCATCATGCACAGCTCCTGGGACGTGACATCATCATTGAGCAGTTAGACAAAAAACTTCAGAAGCTAATAACTATTGGAAGGATTAAGATTTTTTAATAGAAGTAATTTATAAATCTGTTTAACTTTCCAGAGCCAGTTGATATATATAAAAAAAGGTTTTGCCTGGAATACCCCTTTAAATCCGCCTTTCAATGTGCCTCCTATGTAGAAAGCACCTTCAAGACACTATTGCGGTGGTATTACATCCCTGTCAGAATCACCAAAATATACTCAGGCTCCCCAGACCTCTGCTTACGTGCGTGTGGACACACAGACTCATTGCTTCATATTCTCTGGACATGTCCATTACTTCAACCCTTTTGGGACTCATGCATACACTTTGTCCACTCACTGCTAGGATGCACTACTAACTGGTTCCCTTAAATGGTCCTGCTGATGGTAGATTTAGAACAGATTCTTCCACTGCATCGTGATCTTTGGTGTATTATATGCATTACCGCAAAGATATTGCTAACGACACATTGGAAGTCCAACACTATTCAGAAGTTAGACGTGCTAATTGGCAAATTGAATACTACATACTCATACAAGAAGATTATTGCATTAGGTTCCGGTACTTATAAAGGATTTCACAAGAGATGGGAACTGTGGATCTCTTCCACACATTGCAGAGATATCTAACTAACCAATGTATTAGAGATTGGACCTAGCGAGTTGGAATGCTTCTGGGAGTTCATCCTTGCCGTACTTATGTTGACTATATGGATGAATTGTTTATTTTCGTAGTAGGATACTGTACCTTTCTCATCCTCATTAGTTTTCTAACATATGCAATTTTTGAGCTGAGACACCGTGATTTGCATCATTATTCAGGTGTTTATTTTGTTTATATACTGTTTATATACTGTTTTGTGCGCTATATTGGCATCAGTTCTATTGTTGTATTGTATTAATTGGCTGGAAATACCCTAATAAAAACTAACCGGCCAGAGCAGATAAAAACTATTTACTGATACTAAAAACCAGGGTGTCTCCAGCTGTTGTGAAACTACAACTCCCAGCATGCCCGGACAGCCTTTGCCGGTCCGGGCATGCTAATAGTTGTAGTTACACAACAGCTGGAGGCACCCTGGTTTTTAGTATCAAGGGAGCAGATAATCATAGCTTTTCCTATGCTGAACATCCCTGTGTCCCGAAAGATCTTTTCGGGACATAGGGATGTATGCCGTTAACTCACCATTCCCCGACCAGCGCTCGTCCACCTGCGGTCCTCCTCTGCTTCTCCACCCTATGGTTGCACGCACGGGACGTCAGTGACGTCCTCCTGCGACCATAGAGACGCAGGAGGACCAGGAGGCCCGCAGGACCATCGCAGAGGAAGCACGCCGGCCGGGGCCTTGTGAGTGACCGGCGGCATGTCATCTTCTTCAGCGATCCGGTCACCACTCCTACAGGCCCGGGACTGCTGCTATGGTCCATAGCAGTAGATGGTGACCCCGGGCCAGATGAGCGGTAATCAGAACACTGTGGGGGCAGTACAGACATACAGCCTCCAGCCATACATTGTATATGGCTGGAGGCTGTATGTCTGTGAGGGGGGGGGACTTTCTACTAATGTGGGGTAACTCCCGACCTAATGTTGGGGAAGCTGCCTACTATTGTGGGGCAACTGTCGACCTAATGTGGGGGGGAGCTGCCTACTATTGTGGGGGAACTGCTGACCTAATGTAGGGGGAACTGCTGACCAAAAGGGGGGGGGGGAGCTGCCTACTATTGTGGGGGAACTGCTGACCTAATGTGGGGGAGCTGCCTACTATTGTGGGAGAACTGCTGACCTAATGTGGGGGAGCTGCCTACTAATGTGGGGGAACTGCTGACCTAATGTGAGGGAGCTGCCTACTATTGTGGGGGAACTGCCGACCTAATGTGGGGGAACTACAACCTAATGTGGGGGAACTGCAACCTAATGTGGGGGAACTGCCTACTAATGTGAGGGAGTTGGTAACCTAATGTGGGGGAACTGCCAACCTAATGTGGGGGAACTGCCTACCTAATGTGGGGGAACATGCTGCCTACCTAATGTGGGGGGAACTATACTGCCTACCTGATGTGAGGGGAACTACAAGGTACTGTACATCGCGGTAGAAGGGGTAGTCTTATACGACAAGTATATCCCAAACTCTATATTTTAACTGTAAAAGTTGGGGGTCGTCTTATACGCCCAGTCGTCTTATACGCTGGCATATACAGTATACAGTAAGGCTCAATTAATGGTAAGGAAGCCAGATGAGAGTAGAAAAAAACACATAGACTGCAGTTAAGGTCTATTATTGTACTGTATAAATACACCAGGCATTGCATATTTCATTATGACCTGATGTCCCACTGTATATCTGAAATCTAGTGTAAGTATCAGTTGAGCTGGTAAGATTCCAGAAGACCAAAGGCACAGACACTATAACTAATCACTGGAAGTTGTTTAGGTCATTCTAACAAATAAATGTGTATACTGCCATTGATAGGAGGCTTAGTAAAACAGAATCACAGATGAATAATACCTAGATCATTGCAACAAGTAACAAACAACATATGTCATACCAGCGTGAAATCAGCATCAAGCACAATTTCATAGATAAAGAAGCAGTGTACTGTTAGGAAAACCAAAGTACTGTAATGCCATATCCCTGGTAATCCAGAGACATATGGTCCAAAGACCTAAGAGATATAATAAGCAATCCAATGTACTGATAATAACAAACCAATTTGCAGAAAGACAGGGAGAAAAAGCCCAGAGTACATTTTAGTAGTGAAACTCATCTAGTCACTGACTGGTCAGGAAAAAGGGGTCCCTACATGTTTCAAGCCCCCCAGCTCTTCAGGGGACATTTAGGGGGCTGCATGGTAAATAGAAGGACAATCCCATGATGGCTGATGTAGAGCAAGACAGATAGACTGCCGGATGACCATGCATAGTTGCCCAGCCCACTGGTTACATTCATATGGGCAGGGGTTCACAGCGAGTCTCCCACTGGGAGTTTGAGCTGCAGCGGAAAATTTGCCACATCTCAAACTTGAAGCGGAAAACTCACTGTAAACCCCGGCCTGTGTGAATGTACGAGATCTTGTGGGGGACCGATAATGACAGAATTCCCCCCCCCAGTTGTGCCTGCAGTCCCAATTTAAAAAGTGAGACTGCAGGCAAAGATGGGATTGCGGGCGGAAGGGAGAGGAGGAGTCAGCGCAGCAAGGCTTCAGGCACAAACGGCAGCCTGTCTCTAGTGCCCGACGCTTGGCTGCGCCAACTTCATCTCCTCCATGTTGGTGTGTCCATCATGGCAGGAGGCATGTTCAGGGCAGCAGTATAATTTCAGCATTTGGAGCTCCAGTCCCCACTCTTCTCTCTATCTCAAAGGGGACCTTATATATGTGGCTTCAAGCTGTCTATTGTGCTCCACCTTTTAACCCCTTAATTACCACGAGCATTTATGTTTACACCCGTGGCCAGCTCTCGTTATGTGAAGCGCACTCAGGAGCTGCACTCAAGAGTGCAGTTCCTGGTTGCTATCTGGACACGCGGCTAATATTGGACATCGCCAATCGGGCTGATCTCTGGTATTAACCCTTTAGAAACTGCTATTAAAGTTGATCACAGTGTCTAAAACAGGAGAAATCAGTTGCCGGTTAGCTCAATGGGCTGTTCGCAACTGCCGCAGTGAAATCACGGCATCCCGAACAGCTGAGAGGACAGCGAGAGGCTTCTTTCTTTGATTCCCACCGTCCGATTGTCGCTCTGCTGCTCCATGCCTGAGATCCAGGCTGGAGCAGCAGAGCACCGATAATACTGATCAATTCTATGTTATGGCATAGCATAGAACAGTGTTTGCAATCCAAGGATTGCATGTAATAGTCCCCCAATGGGGACTAAAAAAAAGTGTAAAAAAAGTTAATAAATGTGATTTAACCCCTTTAGTGATAAAAGTTTGAATCACCCCCCCACCCCTTAAAAAAAACACGTGGTATCGCCGCATGCATAAATGTCCAAACTATAAAAATATAATGTTAATTAAACTGCACAGTCAATGGCGTACACATAAAAAAAAGTTCCTAAGTCCAAAATTGTGTAAGTCCAAAATTGTGTATTTTTGGTCACTTTGTATACCCTAAAAAAATTATAAAAAGCGATCAAAAAGTCCCATGAAAACAAATATGGTACTGATTAAAACTTCAGATCGCGGTGCAAACAATAAGCCCTCATTCATCCCTGTATATTGAAAAATAAAAAAGTTATAGGGGTCAGAAAATGACAATTTTACACATACTAATTTTGGTGCATGTAGTTATAATTTTTTTAAAGCAGTAAAATAAAATAAAACCTATATAAATTAGGTATTCTTGTAACCATATGGACATTCTGAATAAAAGATATGGGGCCTCATTTGCTAAGAGTGTCAAGTTTTTACTAGTAGGAAAAGTTGTTTCAGACTTGCAGGAGTCCTCTCTATTTACTGTTGGGAAAAGTCGGGAACATTTTCTGACCAGCATTTTGCAGCAGACCACGCCCCTTTTTCAGCTTTTCACAGTGCAATGTCGTGTTTATCGGATTTTCCAGGTGCACATTGTCGTACACTGGCGCAGACATGTCACGGACACTCTGCGCCAAAATAACCAGACAAAAACTGGTCGGTTTTCATTTTAGTAAATGAGGCCCACAGTGTCATTTTTACCGAAAAGTGCACTGTATAGAATCGGAAGCCCCCAAAAGTTACAAAATGGCGTTTTTTTTTTATTTTTTTATTTTGCCCCACATATATTTTTTTTTTTACTGGTTTCGCCTTAAATTTTTGGGTGAAATGATTGATGACATTACAAAGTACATTTAGTGGGGCAAAAAATAAGCCCTAATATGAGTCTGTAGGTGCAAAAGTTAATGAGTTACGATTTTTAGAGGGTGATGAGGAAAAAACGAAAGTGCAAAAATGGAAAAACCCTGTGTCCAAAAGGGGTTAAACTAGTTAAGCAGAAGTTGTCATTCTGAGGTCCCAAGCTGTCAAAGCTACCCCTAGGTGTTGGGTCACAGAGGGAAGGGAAGGACTGCAGGTCATGACCTGGAAGCTGTGTCTGCCTGCTGTCTGTAAAGTCCCCTGCCCTGCTCCTCTGCATGACCTCAACAGCTACAGGATATCTGGGTCCTGGTACCTTCCACATTGTGTAATAGGATCTACAGAGTTTGCAGACAGAGCTTAAAGGACAACTGTAGTGGTACACTTTTATGTATGCCCGTGCCCGGGCCTCAAAAATAAACAAAATAAACTCATACATATGTGGTATGCCTCTGGGGTAGGGGTAGTGTAGTCAGGGGTTTGCTTCAGTATATCAGGGGTTAAGGTTAACCCTATTGTTCGTGACGCCAGGCTGACGGCTAGTATGCTGAGGTAATTCATGATATTTAGAGATTCTCTGGTGTCTGGTATTGTGCCAAGGGACTGGCGCAAGGCGAATGTGGTGCCAATCTTCAAAAAGGGCTCTAGGTCTTCCCCAGGAAACTATAGACCGGTAAGTTTAACGTGCATTGTGGGTAAATTGTTTGAAGGACTTATAAGGGATTACATACAGGAATACATAGGGGATAATTGTATTATAAGTGATAGCCAGCATGGATTTACTAAGGATAGAAGTTGTCAAACCAATCTAATTTGCTTTTATGAAGAGATGAGTAGAAGCCTTGACAGAGGAATGGCTGTGGATATAGTGTTTCTGGATTTTGCTAAAGCATTTGATACTGTCCCTCATAGACGTCTGACAGGTAAGTTAAGGTCTTTGGGTTTGGAAATTTTAGTTTGTAACTGGATTGAACACTGGCTCATGGATTGTACCCAGAGAGTGGTGGTCAATGATTCGTACTCTGATTGGTCCCCGGTTATTAGTGGTGTACCCCAAGGTTCAGTACTGTTGTTTAATTTATTTATCAATGATATAGAGGATGGTATTAACAGCTCTGTTTCTATCTTTGCAGATGACACCAAGCTTTGTAGCACAGTACAGTCTATAGAGGATGTGCATAAGTTACAAGATGACTTGGATAGACTAAGTGTCTGGGCATCCACTTGGCAAATGAGGTTCAATGTGGATAAATGTAAAGTTATGCATCTGGGTACTAATAACCTGCATGCATCGTATGTCTTAGGGGGGATTAAACTGGCAGAGTCACTGGTAGAGAAGGATCTGGGTGTACTTGTAGATCACAGACTACAGAATAGCATGCAATGTCAGGCTGCTGCTTCCAAAGCCGGCAGGATATTGTCATGTATCAAAAGAGGCATGGACTCAAGGGACAGGGACATAATACTCCCCCTTTATAAATCATTGGTACGGCCTTACCTGGAATATGCTGTTCAGTTTTGGGCACCTGTCCATAAAAGGGACACTGCGGAGTTGGAAAGGGTGCAGAGACGCGCGACTAAACTAATATGGGGCATGGAACATCTTAGCTATGAGGAGCGATTAAAGGAGTTACAATTGTTTAGTCTTGAGAAGAGACGTTTAAGGGGGGATATGATAAACGTATATAAGTATATTAATGGCCCATACAAAAAATATGGAGAAAAACTGTTCCAGGTTAAACCCCCCCAAAGGACGAGGGGGCACTCCCTCCGTCTGGAGAAGAAAAAGTTTAGTCTCAAGGGGCGACACGCCTTCTTTACCGTGAGGACTGTGAATTTATGGAACGGTCTACCTCAGGAACTGGTCACAGCAGGAACAATTAACAGCTTTAAAACAGGGTTAGATACATTCCTGGAACAAAATAACATTAATGGGAACATAAATTCCCCAATATCGCGCCACACACCTACCCCTTAATTCCCTGGTTGAACTTGATGGACATATGTCTTTTTTCGACCGTACTTACTATGTAACTATGTAACTATGTATGCAATGGATAAAGGCAGCACACCACGATGATATAATCCAAAAACTGTGAATTTATTCCATAATGTAGAAAACAACGTTTCGGCGATCTCTCACCGCCATTTTCAAGTGAGAGATGAGATCGCCGAAACGTTGTTTTCTACATCATGGAATAAATTCACAGTTTTTGGATTATATCATCGTGGTGTGCTGCCTTTATCCATTGCATATTTAGTAAGAACCGGAGCACCGAGGTTCAATAGGCTTGCACCCATTCCACTATTCTGGATGTGCTGCTTTTTATGAACTTTCTATGTAACTATGTAACTATGTAATTCTCCGGCCTATCGCCGCCCTTCCCAGTAACAATAGGTGCATGCATAAAATGACTGAAGGTCCACAAGTTAGTTGAACTTGAACTTGGATAAACTTTACTTAAAGACTTGCGGTACATCCAATGAACAGTAACAGTCTCATTAATACAATCTCCATACACTTCAGTGACTGACAGTTGTTGCGGACCTTGACTTTTGATATAAGTCTCTGAATTTAGGGTTAATTGGGAAGATCCGTCCGGATTTAGGGGATAGATAAAGTCCGGTGATCTTACAGAGTGCTTAGGGATTGATACACTCACGGTTTGTAAAGATCAGCCGTCGCCGCAAGGCTCGGGCCTAAACTCACTGATGACAGCAGCGCAGATCCTTCCCTGTCAACAGCCCAGGAACAAGAGAGAGAGCTATGGCCGCCGCTACCTTATATGGACAGGGCCGTTTTTATTGGTCCGAGTAACTGTCACTCACCGTTGAAGGAATGATGGGTGAAATATGTCATAGGGACCTCCAAAGGTCCTTAACCCCTTAAGGACCAAGGACGTACCGGTACGTCCTTGGTCCTGCTCTCCTGATATAACGCGGGGTTACACGGTAACCCTGCATCATATCATGGCGGGCCCGGCGTCATAGTGAAGCCGGGACCCGCCTCTAATAGCGCGCAGCGCCGATCGCGGCGCCGCACGCTATTAACCCTTTAGCCGTGCGCTCAGAGCTGAGCCGCGCGGCTAAAACCGAAAGCGAAAGTTGCCGGTTAACTCAGTGGGCTGTTCGGGATAGCCGCGGCGAAATCGCGGCATCCCAAACAGCTTACAGGACAGCGGGAGGGCCCCTACCTGCCTCCTCGCTGTCCGATCGCCGAATGACTGCTCAGTGCCTGAGATCCAGAGTCATGCGGCAGAATCGTTGATCACTGGTTTCTTATGAGAAACCAGTGATCAATGTGAAAGATCAGTGTGTGCAGTGTTATAGGTCCCTATGGGAGCTATAACACTGCAAAAAAAAAGTGAAAAAAAAAGTGAATAAAGATCATTTAACCCCTTCCCTATTAAAAGTTTGAATCACCCCCCTTTTTATATGGGCAGGGCCGTTTTTATTGGTCCGAGTAACTGTCACTCACCGTTGAAGGAATGATGGGTGAAATATGTCATAGGGACCTCCAAAGGTCCTTAACCCCTTAAGGACCAAGGACGTACCGGTACGTCCTTGGTCCTGCTCTCCTGATATAACGCGGGGTTACACGGTAACCCTGCATCATATCATGGCGGGCCCGGCGTCATAGTGAAGCCGGGACCCGCCTCTAATAGCGCGCAGCGCCGATCGCGGCGCCGCACGCTATTAACCCTTTAGCCGTGCGCTCAGAGCTGAGCCGCGCGGCTAAAACCGAAAGCGAAAGTTGCCGGTTAACTCAGTGGGCTGTTCGGGATAGCCGCGGCGAAATCGCAGCATCCCAAACAGCTTACAGGACAGCGGGAGGGCCCCTACCTGCCTCCTCGCTGTCCGATCGCCGAATGACTGCTCAGTGCCTGAGATCCAGAGTCATGCGGCAGAATCGTTGATCACTGGTTTCTTATGAGAAACCAGTGATCAATGTGAAAGATCAGTGTGTGCAGTGTTATAGGTCCCTATGGGAGCTATAACACTGCAAAAAAAAAGTGAAAAAAAAAAGTGAATAAAGATCATATAACCCCTTCCCTATTAAAAGTTTGAATCACCCCCCTTTTCCCATAAAAAAAAAAAACACAGTGTAAATAAAAATAAACATATATGGTATCACCGCGTGCGGAAATGTCCAAATTATAAAAATATATCATTAATTAAACCACTCGGTCAATGGCGTGCGCGCAAAATAATTCCAAAGTCCAAAATAGTGCATTTTTTATCACTTTTTATATAATTTAAAAATGAATAAAAAGCGATCAATAAGTCCTATCAATGCAAAAATGGTACCATTAAAAACTTCAGATCACGGCACAAAAAATTATCCCTCATTCCACCCCATACACGGAAAAATAAAAAAGTTATAGGGGTCAGAAGATGACAATTTTAAACGTATTGTCACGATCCCGGCTGGTAGGAGGTGGATCCTCTGTGCCAGAGAGGGATTGGCGAGGACCGTGCTAGTGGACCGGTTCTAAGTCACTACTGGTTTTCACCAGAGCCCGCCGCAAAGCGGGATGGTCTTGCTGCGGCGGTAGTGACCAGGTCGTATCCACTAGCAACGGCTCAACCTCTCTGGCTGCTGAAGATAGGCGCGGTACAAGGGAGTAGACAGAAGCAAGGTCGGACGTAGCAGAAGGTCGGGGGCAGGCGGCAAGGTTCGTAGTCAGGGTCAACGGCAGGAGGTCAGGAACACGGGCTAGGAACAAACAAGGGAACGCTTTCACTAGGCACAAGGGCAACAAGATCCGGCAAGGGAGTGCAGAGGAAGTGAGGTATAAGTAGGGAGTGCACAGGTGGAAACTAATCAAGGTAATTGGGAAGATTGGACCAGGCACCATCATTGGTGCACTAGCCCTTTAAATCGCAGAGACCCGGCGCGCGCGCGCCCTAGGGAGCGGGGCCGCGCGCGCCGGGACAGGACCGCCGGAGAGCGAGTCAGGTACGGGAGCCGGGGTGCGCATCGCGAGCGGGCGCCACCCGCATCGCGAATCGCATCCCGGCTGGAGGCGGTACCGCAGCGCACCCGGTCAGTGGATCTGACCGGGGCGCTGCAGCAACGAGGATGAGGCGAGCGCTCCGGGGAGGAACGGGGACCCGGAGCGCTCGGCGTAACAGTACCCCCCCCCTTGGGTCTCCCCCTCTTCTTGGGTCCAAAGAACCTGAGGATCAAAAACACAATTCTTTCGTGATGAGGTCCGATGCACATTAGGAGGGGTTCCGTGCGGTAACGCACGGCACAGTCCAATCTTTCACAATTGATGTAGAGGGGTCTGGCGAGACTGGTCACAGGGATGTTGAACCTGTTGATAAGAGAGGCCAAAAAAAAATTTCCTGCAGATCCGGAATCCAAGAAGGCCATAGTAGAGAAGGAGAAGGTAGAGGCAGATATCCGCACAGGCACAGTAAGGCGTGGAGAAGCAGAGTTGACATCAAGAACTGTGTCACCTTTGTGCGGAGTCAGCGTACGTCTTTCCAGGCGGGGAGGACGGATAGGACAATCCTTCAGGAAGTGTTCGGTACCGGCATAGTACAGGCAAAGATTCTCCATGCGGCGTCGTGTCCTCTCTTGAGGTGTCAAGCGAGACCGGTCAACTTGCATAGCCTCCACGGCGGGAGGCACAGGAACGGATTGCAGAGGACCAGAGGAGAGAGGAGCCGGGGAGAAAAAACGCCTCGTGCGAACAAAGTCCATATCCAGGCGGAGCTCCAGACGCCATCCGGAAAAACGCATGTCAATGCGAGTGGCAAGATGAATGAGTTCATGTAGGTTAGCAGGAGTTTCTCGTGCGGCCAGAACATCTTTAATGTTGCTGGATAGGCCTTTTTTAAAGGTCGCGCAGAGAGCCTCACTATTCCAGGACAACTCGGAAGCAAGAGCACGGAACTGAATGGCGTACTCGCCAACGGAAGAAACACCCTGGGCCAGGTTCAGCAGGGCAGTCTCGGCAGAAGAAGCTCGGGCAGGCTCCTCGAAGACACCACGGACCTCAGCGAAGAAGGACTGGACTGTGGCTGTGGCAGGATCATTGCGGTCCCAGAGCGGTGTGGCCCCAGACAAGGCCTTTCCAGAAAGGAGACCATGGCAGAGTCTAGAGTCCTCATCAAATTTGTCCGGCAGGGACAAGCAGGGGTTAGGAGCGGCCGGTTGCTGCGGAGGAGTTGCAGGAGCCGGCGGAGGAGATGGTTGTTGCAGCTGTAGCTGTGACTGAAATTGTGACTGAAGCTGCTGTATCTGTGACTGAAGTTGCAGTGTCACGGTGGTCAAGTAAGCCAGCTGGTGATTTCGTTGGGCAATC
Organism: Hyla sarda; assembly: GCF_029499605.1. Lineage (NCBI taxonomy): Eukaryota > Metazoa > Chordata > Amphibia > Anura > Hylidae > Hyla > Hyla sarda. Next base: position 131,382,235 of record NC_079196.1, on the reverse strand, counting down.
TGTCGGGCTTGCTGGGCGACCAGTGTGGGGAGGTCGGCGACAACAGGCAGAGGAACTTCAGCGGGATCCATGGCCGGATCTACTGTCACGATCCCGGCTGGTAGGAGGTGGATCCTCTGTGCCAGAGAGGGATTGGCGAGGACCGTGCTAGTGGACCGGTTCTAAGTCACTACTGGTTTTCACCAGAGCCCGCCGCAAAGCGGGATGGTCTTGCTGCGGCGGTAGTGACCAGGTCGTATCCACTAGCAACGGCTCAACCTCTCTGGCTGCTGAAGATAGGCGCGGTACAAGGGAGTAGACAGAAGCAAGGTCGGACGTAGCAGAAGGTCGGGGGCAGGCGGCAAGGTTCGTAGTCAGGGTCAACGGCAGGAGGTCAGGAACACGGGCTAGGAACAAACAAGGGAACGCTTTCACTAGGCACAAGGGCAACAAGATCCGGCAAGGGAGTGCAGGGGAAGTGAGGTATAAGTAGGGAGTGCACAGGTGGAAACTAATCAAGGTAATTGGGAAGATTGGACCAGGCACCATCATTGGTGCACTGGCCCTTTAAATCGCAGAGACCCGGCGCGCGCGCGCCCTAGGGAGCGGGGCCGCGCGCGCCGGGACAGGACCGCCGGAGAGCGAGTCAGGTACGGGAGCCGGGGTGCGCATCGCGAGCGGGCGCCACCCGCATCGCGAATCGCATCCCGGCTGGAGGCGGTACCGCAGCGCACCCGGTCAGTGGATCTGACCGGGGCGCTGCAGCAACGAGGATGAGGCGAGCGCTCCGGGGAGGAACGGGGACCCGGAGCGCTCAGCGTAACACGTATTAATTTTCCTGCATGAAGTTATGATTTTTTCCAGAAGTACGACAAACTCAAACCTATATAAGTAGGGTATCATTTTAATCGTATGGACCTACAGAATAAAGATAAGGTGTCATTTTTACCGAAAAATGTACTACGTAGAAACGGAAGCCCCCAAAACTTACAAAACAGCGTTTTTTTCCCGTTTCACCGTAGATTTTTGGGCAAAATGACTGACTTCATTACAAAGTAGAATTGGTGGCGCAAAAAATAAGCCATCATATGGATTTTTAGGTGCAAAATTGAAAGAGTTATGATTTTTTAAAGGCAAGGAGCAAAAAACGAAAATGCAAAAACAGAAAAAACCCCGGTCCTTAAGGGGTTAAGCAAAAACCATAGAGTTTACCTGATCATGTTATCGCAGGTCCTGCTACGCTCCGTACAGGTAATTAATGAATTATATACATTTGTACAATTATATTTATATAAATCCTGAATAAACTGTTAGATAACTAATACCTAGATGAGAGGTGATAAGTGGCAAACTAGATAAGAAGGACCCCGACGTCCTAGGGACACTGGCTATGGGGACCTCTATACAGGTGCCGTATAGGATGCGGTACCGGGACACCACACATACCATCCTACGAGCCCCCGTTGGTCCGGCACAGGCCTCACGGTCTGGCAGTGCTGACATCATTCCACTTCCTGGGGACGGGGACACCGCAGAAGTGTACCACTACAGGTCAGTGAAAGTATTAATGTGCCTGTGTGTATGTATGTGTTTATCTGTGTATATGTATGTGTTTCTGTTTCTGTGTGTGTATGCATATGTATGTTTCTGTGTATATGTATAAATATATGTTTAGCAACTCATGCCATACATAAACAGCATGTTCGCTCTCGGTGCCTATGAAGTAAGCCCAGGAGCTGACCTTGCTTCAAAGATGGTGGGTGCCTTACTATTAATGACCAATATCAGCGATCACACTGATGTTGGTCATTTAAAGGGATATACCAACACCTAAAATCATCTATCCTCATGGGGTGATCACAGAGGGGTCCCAGAGGTTGGACCCCCCCATGATCAGACAGACTAGATGGGTCAAATGGTTTTTATCTGCCGACACATTCTATCTTCTATGTTTCTATGATACGTTTTTGGTTCTGGAATATCCCCTTTAACCCCTTAAGGACGCAGCCCATTTGGGCCTTAAGGACGCAGACAATTTTATTTTTACGTTTTCCTTTTTTCCTCCTCGTCTTCAAAAAATCATAACTCTTTTATATTTTCATCCACAGACTAGTATGAGGGCTTGTTTTTTGCGCGACCAGTTGTCCGTTGTAATGCCATCACTCACTATACCATAAAATGTATGGCGCAACCAAAAAAATACTATTTGTGTGGTGAAATTTAAAAGCAATTCTGCTAATTTTGGAAGGTTTTATTTTACACCTCGTACAATTTACGGTAAAAATGACATGTTCTTTATTCTTTGGGTCAATACCATTAAAATGATACCCATGATAACATACTTTTCTATTACTGTTGCGCTTAAAACAAATCGCAAACTTTTTAACCAAATTAGTACGTTTAAAATCCCCCTATTTTGAAGACCTATAACTTTTTCATTTTTCCGTATAAGCGGCGGTATGAGGGCTCATTTTTTGCACCGTGATCTTTAATTTTTATTGATACCCTATTTTCTTATGTAGAACTTTGAATCAATTTTTTATTAATTTTTTTTGGGAATAAAATGTTATAAAAAGGCCTCTGTTTTGGATTTTTTTATTTTTACGTTCACGCTGTTCACCGTACAGTATCCATTAACATTTTATTTTAATAGTTCAGATATTTACGCATGCGGCGATACCAAATATGTATATAAAAAAATATGTTAACACTTTTTGGGGGTTGAAATAGGGAAAATGGGACAATTTACGTTTTTATTGAGGGAGGGGGTTTTTCAAATTTGTTAACCTAATTTTTTTACTTTTTTTTATTTTTATTTTAACACTTTAATAGTCCCCATAGGGGACTATTTATAGCAATCATTTGATTGCTAATACTGTTCAGTGCTATGTATAGGACATAGCACTGATCAGCATTATCGGTCATCTTCTGCTCTGGTCTGCGGGAAGGCAGATCAGAGCAGAAGACACCAGGAAGGCAGTGGAGCCAGGTGAGGGGACCTCCATCTGCCGTGCTGGATGATCGGATCTCCGCGGCAGTGCTGCGGGCGATCCGATCATCCATTTTAGTGACCGCGTTGCTGCAGAGGCCGTTATGTGTATTGATCATGGCATCTGAGGGGTTAATGGCAGACATCCGCGGGATCGCGGATGTCCGCCATTACGGGCAGGTCCCTGGCTGCGAACAGCAGCCGGAACCTGCCGTACATGATCCGGGCATCGCTCCAATGCTCGTAGTTATGCTTAGGACGTAAAAGTACGTCCTGGTGCGTTAAGTAAACAAGTGGCTCAGAAGCTGGTGTAGGAAGGAAGGGTTTGGGTTCATGGAGAACTGGGCTGACTTCGCTGTCGGTTACCGGCTCTACCGTAGGGACGGGCTGCACCTCAATGGGGAGGGTGCAGCTTTGCTTGGGGAGAAGATGGCTAGAAGGGTGGAGGAGTGTTTAAACTAGGGGCTTGGGGGGAGGGAACCTACAGCAAAGAGGGGGAAGATAGTGTAGATAGAGAGGTGGGAATTATAAATGTACCTGGGGGTGGAGCGGAGGGAGGGGTTAGAATAGTTAATAGGAATAGGCTTCATAGGAAAATAAAACTTACACCATTGAATCCCATTAACCCCAATAACATAAAGGATGGAAATGTAAAGTGTATGTTCACAAATGCCAGAAGCCTAGCAAATAAAATGGGGGAGCTTGAGGCCTTGATACTGGAGGAACATATTGATATAGTTGGGGTCACTGAGACATGGCTGGACTCCTCGCATGACTGGGCTGTCAATCTGCAGGGGTTTACATTGTTTTGCAAGGATAGAATGAACAGAAAAGGTGGTGGAGTCTGTCTGTATGTAAGAAGTGGTATGAAAGTCAGTGTGAACGATGCCATAGTGTGTGATGATTCTGAGGATGTGGAATCATTGTGGGTAGAATTACAAAAGGAGGGAAATACTGAAAAAATAGTATTTGGGGTAATCTACAGACCCCCTAATATCACTGAAGAGATAGAAGTTCGGCTTCATAAACAAATAGAGAGGGCCGCCCGGGCAGGTACAGTGGTAATAATGGGAGATTTTAACTATCCAGATATAGATTGGGGTCCGGTATTGGCTAAAACTACAAAGGGGCGACAATTCCTAAATTTATTGCAGGATAATTTTATGGGCCAGTTTGTGGAGGACCCAACAAGAAGTGATGCCTTGTTGGATCTGATCATTTCCAACAACGCAGAGCTGGTTGGTAATGTAACTGTGCGGGAAAACCTTGGTAATAGCGACCACAATATAGTTACTTTTGACTTAAAATGTAGAAAACAAAGACAGGCGGGGAAGGCAAAAACATATAACTTTAAAAAGGCAAATTTCCCTGGGCTGAGGGCTGCACTACAGGACATAGACTGGGGGGAGGTGTTGTTAAATACTGATACAGAAGGTAAATGGGACATCTTTAAATCAACTCTAAATAACTATACAGCTAAATATATACCAAAGGGGAACAAATATAAACGATTAAAACTAAATCATACATGGCTGACACAAGATGTTAAAAGAGCAATAAACAACAAAAAAATAGCCTTCAAAAAATACAAATCTGATGGGTCAGCTATAACATTTAAACAGTACAAGGAGCTTAATAAAATCTGTAAAAATGTAATAAAAACAGCAAAAATTCAAAATGAGAGACAGGTGGCCAAAGAAAGCAAAACTAATCCTAAATATTTTTTTTAGATATATAAATGCAAAAAAACCAAGGACAGAGCATGTAGGACCCCTTAATAATGATAATGGGGAGGTTGTCACAGGCGATCAAGAGAAGGCGGAGCTACTGAATGGGTTCTTTAGTTCTGTATATACTATGGAAGAAGGAGCTGACATTGGCCAGGTCAGTGCTGGTAACACATCATGTAATGTACTGAACTGGCTTAATGTAGAGATGGTACAAGGTAAGTTAAGTGATATAAATGTAAGCAAATCCCCAGGACCGGATGGACTACACCCAAGAGTTCTTAGAGAGGTAAGTTCAGTAATATCTGTACCCCTGTTCATGATATTTAGAGATTCTCTGGTGTCTGGTATTGTGCCAAGGGACTGGCGCAAGGCGAATGTGGTGCCAATCTTCAAAAAGGGCTCTAGGTCTTCCCCAGGAAACTATAGACCGGTAAGTTTAACGTGCATTGTGGGTAAATTGTTTGAAGGACTTATAAGGGATTACATACAGGAATACATAGGGGATAATTGTATTATAAGTGATAGCCAGCATGGGTTTACTAAGGATAGAAGTTGTCAAACCAATCTAATTTGCTTTTATGAAGAGGTGAGTAGAAGCCTTGACAGAGGAATGGCTGTGGATATAGTGTTTCTGGATTTTGCTAAAGCATTTGATACTGTCCCTCATAGACGTCTGACAGGTAAGTTAAGGTCTTTGGGTTTGGAAATTTTAGTTTGTAACTGGATTGAACACTGGCTCATGGATTGTACCCAGAGAGTGGTGGTCAATGATTCGTACTCTGATTGGTCCCCGGTTATTAGTGGTGTACCCCAAGGTTCAGTACTGGGACCGCTGTTGTTTAATTTATTTATCAATGATATAGAGGATGGTATTAACAGCTCTGTTTCTATCTTTGCAGATGACACCAAGCTTTGTAGCACAGTACAGTCTATAGAGGATGTGCATAAGTTACAAGATGACTTGGATAGACTAAGTGTCTGGGCATCCACTTGGCAAATGAGGTTCAATGTGGATAAATGTAAAGTTATGCATCTGGGTACTAATAACCTGCATGCATCGTATGTCTTAGGGGGGATTAAACTGGCAGAGTCACTGGTAGAGAAGGATCTGGGTGTACTTGTAGATCACAGACTACAGAATAGCATGCAATGTCAGGCTGCTGCTTCCAAAGCCGGCAGGATATTGTCATGTATCAAAAGAGGCATGGACTCAAGGGACAGGGACATAATACTCCCCCTTTATAAAGCATTGGTACGGCCTCACCTGGAATATGCTGTTCAGTTTTGATCACCTGTCCATAAAAGGGACACTGCGGAGTTGGAAAGGGTGCAGAGACTCGCGACTAAACTAATATGGGGCATGGAACATCTTAGCTATGAGGAGCGATTGAAGGAGTTACAATTGTTTAGTCTTGAGAAGAGACGTTTAAGGGGGGATATGATAAACGTATATAAGTATATTAATGGCCCATACAAAAAATATGGAGAAAAACTGTTCCAGGTTAAACCCCCCCAAAGGACGAGGGGGCACTCCCTCCGTCTGGAGAAGAAAAAGTTTAGTCTCAAGGGGCGACACGCCTTCTTTACCGTGAGGACTGTGAATTTATGGAACGGTCTACCTCAGGAACTGGTCACAGCAGGAACAATTAACAGCTTTAAAACAGGATTAGATACATTCCTGGAACAAAATAAGATTAATGCTTATGAAGAAATATAAAATCTCATCCCTTCCCCAATATCGCGCCACACCCCTACCCCTTAATTCCCTGGTTGATCTTGATGGACATATGTCTTTTTTCGACCGTACTAACTATGTAAGTACCACCTCACCAGGATGTACATTTTCGTCCTACATAGTTAAGGGGTTAAATGGTGCATTCAGAAGTGGTCATGGCATTTAGCTTCTTGGGGATGAAGGGTGTACCTGTACGCCCTTGTCCCGCTCCCCTTCTATGACACACGCTCAGGAGCCGAGCATGTGTCATAGCGTGTCGGTCCCCGTGTCTAATGATGGACATCACCGATCGCAGTGATACCCGACATTAATCATAAGATGCCAAATTAGACAACAAAGTTGATTGAGGCGTCCAAAAAATACTAAAATAATCGCCCCGGCAGCTCAGCAGAGCTGATCGGGACCACCGCGGTAAAACCATGGTGTCCCGATCAGCTGAGAGGATGGTGGGTGGCCCTTACCTGCCTCCTCACTGTCTGATCGGTGATCTGCTGCTCCAAGCCTGCTCAGCAGGCTGGAGCAGCTGAGCGCCGATAACTCTGATCAATGCTATACGATGGCATAGCATTGATCTTGTATTGCATGTAATAATCGCCTATGGGGATTGAAAAATGGTGTAAAAAAAAGTAAAAAAAAAAAAAAGATAATAAAAGTTTGAATCACCCACCTTTCCCCCCAAAAAATAAATAATTTGAACAAAAATAAACATAAACATATGTGGTATTGCCATGTGTGTAAATGTCCGAACTATAAAAATGTAATGTTAATTAAACTGTGTGGTCAATGGCGTATATGTAAAAGAAAATTACAAAAATACAAAATGAAAATGAATAAAGCAAGCTCCAGCTCGGCACAGGTAAATGTGTCTTTATTCACATCAACGAGGCAACAGGTACAGAGAGTAAGTGACGCGTTTCGGCCAGGTGCTGACCTTAGTCGTACGACTAAGGCCAGCACCTGGCCGAAACGCGTCACTTCCTCTCTGTACCTGTTGCCTCGTTGATGTGAATAAAGCCGCATTTACCTGTGCCGAGCTGGAGCTTGCTTTCTTCATTTCCATTGTTCTGGGTGAGGTCCACACCTTCTCCTTGCTTGGGATCCAGACCAGGGATAGAGCCGGAAACCTTCTCCACTTTTTCACAAAAATACAAAATAGCGTATTTTTGGTCATTTTGTATACCCTAAAAAAGTTATAAAAAGTCCCATCAAAACAAAAATAGTACCGATTAAAACGGTCATGGCACAAAATATTAGCCCTCATGTTCCCCAGTACACGGTAAAATAAAAGTTATAGGGGTCAGAAGAGGACAATTTTAAACTTTTCATACAAATAGTTCCAAATTAAATAAAAGTAAAACAAAATCAAACCTATATAAATTGGTTATCATTTTAATTAGAGATGAGCGAACTTACAGTAAATTCGATTCGTCACAAATTTCTCGGCTCGGCAGTTGATGACTTTTCCTGCATAAATTAGTTCAGCTTTCAGGTGCTCCGGTGGGCTGGAAAAGGTGGATACAGTCCTAGAAGACTCCTAGGAGACTTTCCTAGGAATGTATCCACCTTTTCCAGCCCACCGGAGCACCTGAAGGCTGAACTAATTTACGCAGGATAAGTCATCAACTGCCGAGCCGAGAAGTTCGTGACAAATCGAATTTACTGTAAGTTCGCTCATCTCTAATTTTAATGGTATGGACCTAAGGAATAAATATAAGGTGTCATTATTAAAGAAAAGTGCACTGCATGGAATTGAAAACCCACAAAATAAAAATAAAAAATATTTTTTGTTTTGCCATAACTTTGTGGTGAAATTATGTTATTACAAAGTAAAATTGGTGGCGCAAAAAACAAGCCCTCATATTCTACTTTAACATAGTGGTAAATTTTTGTGTTAAATTGTATCCTTTCTTGGTGAAAAATCCCCCAATTTGATGAAAATTTTTTTCATTTGGCATTTTTCTAACTTTGAAGCTCTCTGCTTGTAAGGAAAATGGATATTCCCCAAATTTTTTTTTTTATTCACATTTCCAATATGTCTACTTTATGTTTGCATCATAAAACTGAAGAGTTTTTTCTTTTGGAAAACACCAGAGGGTTTCAATTTCCCAATTTTCCACAAAAAAACAAGTTTGAAGTTGATTTGAAGGGTCTTCATATTAGAAATACCCCATAAATGGCCCCATTATAAAAACTGCACCCCCCAAAGTATTCAAAATGACATTCAGTAAGTGTTTAACCCTTTAGGTGTTTCACAGGAAAAGCAGCAAAGTGAAGGAGAAAATTCTAAATCTTCATTTTTTACAGTCACATGTTCTTGTAGACCCAATTTAAAAGGAAAAAATGTATACTTGTATGTGTAACCCAATTTCTCTCGAGTAAGCACATACCTCATATGTCTATGTGAATTGTTCGGCGGGCGCAGTAGAGGGCTCAGAAGCGAAGGAGCGACAAGGGGATTTTGGAGAGTACGTTTTTCTGAAATGGTTTATGGGGGGCTTGTCGCATTTAGGAAGCCCCTATGGTGCCAGAACAGCAAAAAAAAAAAAAAAAAACACATGGCATACCATTTTGGAAACTAGACCCCTTGAGGAACATAACAAGGAATAAAGTGAGCCTTAATACCCCACAGGTGTTTCACGACTTTTGCAAATGTAAAAAAATAAAATAAAATGTTTCACTAAAATGTGTGTTTCCCTCCAAATTTCACATTTTTGCAAGGGTTAATAGCAGAAAAGTCCCCCCAAAATTTGTAACCCCATCTCTTCTGAGTATGCAGGCACCCCGTAAGTGGACCTGAAGTGCACTGCGGACGAACAACAATGCTCAGAAGAGAAGGAGTCATATTTGACTTTTTGAGAGCAAATTTTGCTCGGGGGGCATGGAAAGCAAAAAAAAAAAAACCCACATGGCATACCATTTTGGAAACTAGACCCCTCACAGAATGTAATGAGGGGTACAGTGAGCATTTACCCCCCACTGGTGTCTGACAGATCTTTGGAACAGTGGGCTGTGCAAAATTTTTCATTTTCACGGACCACTGTTCCAAAGATCCGTCAGACACCTGTGGGGTGTAAATTTTCACTGCACCCCTTATTACATTCCGTGAGGGGTGTAGTTTCCAAAATGGGGTCACATGTGGGTGTGTTTTTTTTTTCATTTGTCAGAACCGCTGTAACAATCAGCCACCCCTGTGCAAATCACCTCAAATGTACATGGTGCACTCTCCCTTCTGGGCCTTGTTGTGTGCCCCCAGAGCACTTTGCGCCCACATATGGGGTATCTCCGTACTTGGGAGAAATTGCGTTACAAATTTTGGGGGGCGTTTTTCCCTTTTACCTGTTGTGAAAATGAAAAATATAGGGCAACACCAGCATGTTAGTGTAAAATGTTTTATTTTTTTACACTAACATGCTGGTGTAGACCCCAACTGTTCCTTTTCATAAGGGGTAAAAGGAGAAAAAGCCCCCCATATGTGGCCCTAAACTGTTGCCTTGAAATACGACAGGGCTCCAAAGTGAGAGTGCCATGTGCATTTGAGGCCTGAATTAGGGACTTGCATAGGGGTGGACATAGGGGTATTCTATGCCAGTGATTCCCAAACAGGGTGCCTCCAGCTGTTGCTAAACTCCCAGCATGCTTGGACAGTCAATTGCTGTCCAGAAATGCTGGGAGTTTTTGTTTTGCAACTGCTGGAGGCTCCATATTAGAAACACTGCTGTACAATACGTTTTTCATTTTTATTGGGGAAGGGGGGTAATAGGTGGGGCAGTGTACTTGTGTATACGTCGTGTTTTACTCTTTATTTTATGTTAGTGTAGTGTAGTGTTTTTAGGGTACATTCACACTGGAGGCAGATTACACTGAGTCTCCCGCTAGGAGTTTGAGCTGCGGCGGAAAATTTGCCACAGCTCAAACTTGAAGCGGGGAACTCACTGTAATATGCCGCCAGTGTGAATGTAGCCAGTACATTCACATGGGAAGGGGTCAAAACTACAACTCCCAGCATGCACTGACAGACCATGCATGCTGGGAGTTGTAGTTTTGAAACAGCTGGAGGCACACTGGTTGGAAAACCTTGAATTAGGTTCTATGACCTAACTCAGTATTTTCCAACCAGTGTGCCTCTAGCTGTTGCAAAACTACAACTCCCAGCATGTACTGATTGCGGAAGGGCATGCTGGTAGATGTAGTTATGCAATGGCTGGAGGCACGCAAGTACAAATCCCAGCATGCCAAGACAGCCTTATGCTGTTCCTGAATGCTGGGAGTTGTAGTTTTGCAAGATTTAGAGGGGTTCAGGTTGTAAATCACTGTCCAGTGGTCTCAAAATTGTGGCCCTCCAGATGTTGCAAAACTACAACTCGCAGCATGCCCAGACAGCAAACTGCTGTCTGGGCATGCTGAGAGTTGTAGTTTTGCAACATCTGGAGGGCTACAGATTGAGACCACTTAGTGATCTACAACCTGAACCCCTCTAAATATTGCAAAACTACAAGTCCCAGCATGCCCACACAGCAAACAGCTGTCTGGGCATGCTGGGAGTTGTAGTTTTGCAACATCTGGAGGGCCACGGTTTAGAGACCACTGTAAACTGTGGCCCTCCGGATGTTGCTAGGCAACAACTCACCTAGCAGGACCCGGATGTATTGCTGCCGCTGCCGCACGTGGGGGATCCAGGTAAGGGACCTTTGCCGCCGACCTTCCCTGGACAGTTCCCCCGTTTTGCCCGGACACCGATAGGTGGGCAAAGTGGGGGAACCGAACTTTAACCCCCCCCTCCCCCGGTCTGCTATCGGTCGGTCGCTCGGCCGACCAATAGCAGGGATAGGAGGGGTGGCACCCCTGCCACCAAACTCCTATCCCTTCAGGGGGATCAAGGGTGTCTCGGACACCCCCGATCCCTCTTATTTTCCGTGTCACCAGTGACCTGTATGACCCGGAATCGCGCAGATCGCAGGTCTGAATTGACCTGCGATTTGCGCCCATCGCGGTCATGGGGGGGTCTCAGGACCCCCCTCGGCGATGTGCCGGGATGCCTGCTGTTAGATAACAGCAGTCATCCCGGCCCGATCAACGCTACCGGTGACGCGGCGCTCCTGGAACCCCGCGACGTACATGTACGTCGCCGCGTGCCAAGTGACACTTTGCGGTGCCGTACATGTACATCGCTCGTCGTGAAGGGGTTAATGACAAGTCTCAGATAAAAGTCCAAGAGAGTATTGTCTGTACACATATTTGCATTCTATTTATCTGTATCTGGCCATTTATTTGAGAGGCCTGAGAAGTTTCAATAGGTATTGTTTTGCCTCAGACTCTCTGTAAACAGACAAGTCCCTGAGAAAATGTCAATATGCAATGATTAGTTTTAGCCAGACCAAGGGGTGATTTTAAGGCTAAAATTGGAAATTTTTCTATCTTAGGTGACGGAAAATTTGGATTTTATTAAAAACAAGACGCTTCGTATTATGCTTTTAAACTTCTTTACTGAACTTCAGCAGCAAATATAAACTGTATGTATTAACAAGAAAAAATAATTTTTTGAGGCATATAAAGAGTATATGGCTGAACAATCTAGGGTGCAACCTAGTATCATGTCCTGTATCATTGGCCAATCAGACAGCAAGGCAGGTGATAAAGGTGACCGATTCCCAGGCATCTCCCTTCTTCTTTGCAACGTTACATCAAACAGGAAATAATAACCGGAGTATCAACAAGTGAAGAGGATGTAGGATGAATAAAAGACGAAGAAATACGGGATCCATGAAGTCTTGTCAACATTGATGTTCAATGATGGTTGGAAGTCACTGAGGAGCTGTTTGAGAAATAAGCAAAAAACAACAAGTTATAGGGATGGGAATTGGGAGGGATAATACTCGCGTCTTGTTTTTAATAAAATCCAAATTTTCCGTCACCTAAGATAGGAAAATTTCCAATTTTATGGCAAAACAAGACGCTTCGTATTATGCTTAGTTTAAAGCTTAATCGTAATAAACATAATATATATTGAAACAATCAATTCTGAGTAACATTAGCAATTATTACAATAGTAACATAGAAACATGGGATTCGGGTCTGAAGTAAAAGGTTTTGAAAGTAGAGTCGGAAGACCAATCGGCCGCTTTTAATAGATCTGAAAGGGAAGCGCCAGATTGGAAAAGTTTGGTTGAGACTGCACTTCTGGCAGAATGGGCCGTAAATTTGGATACATCGATACCGGCTAAATGCATGGTTTGTTTAACCCATCTAGCTAGAGTGGGAGAGTATACAGGAGCGTGAGGTTTGCAGAAGGAAATCAGCAATTGGGAAGATGATGGAGACCGAAGAGATTCAGTTCTGGATTCATAGGAACGAAGACAGCGAACTACACAAAGTTTCTCCTGATGAGGAAAAGAAGGGTAAAAAACGGAATGGAGATTTGTTTTTGTACGACGAAATATGGAAAAAACAACACCTTGAGGTGTAAACTGTCTGCGAGAAATGTCTAGTGATCTTACATCAGAGACTCTTTTGATCGAAACAATACACAAAAGAGTGGTAAGTTTGAATGATAGGAATTTTAATGATAAAGAATCATTATCTTCCCAAGAAATGAACATGTCAAGAATAATATTTATATTCCACGTAGAAGTATATTTCGGTACAGGAGGTCTACGAAAGCGAATGCCTTTAAGGAGTTGACAAACTAAAGGGTGTCTACCCACCGGAATGGAGTCTATCGGAAGGTGCTTAGAAGAAATTGCCGAACGATAGAGATTAATCATCCTATAAGCTTTGCCAGCATCAAAAGAGGCTGCTAAGAAATTCAAGATGTGAGATATAGATGTTCGTAAGGGATCCAGATGTCGTTGATCGCACCAATGAGACCATATTCCCCAGGCTGATCGGTAAGCTGATTTGGTACCCGGGGCCCATGCATCTGAAAGGATGTCCTGAGTCGATTTTGAAAATTGGAGGTTAGATCTTGGTGACCCGAAATCATCCAGGCCACCAGAAGTAGTTGGCCTGACGTTATCAGAGGATGACAATTCCCCTGAGGGTCCAGGAGAAGATCGTGAGTGGATGGAAGGAGACGAGGAAAGTCTATGAGAAGATGTAGGATTTGGGGAAACCACGATTGAGTCGGCCAAAGAGGAGTGATAAGAACTAGAGTAGATTTCTGAACCGTGGTTTGGAATAAGACTCGAGGGATGAGGTTGAATGGAGGAAACGCGTATAGGGTTTTTTGAGGCCAAAATTGCAGGAAAGCGTCCACACCCAGAGCTTCTGGGTCCGGACGCCAACTGAAAAATAGAGGCAATTGAGTGTTCAAACGGGAGGCAAAAAGGTCCATGTGAAGAGGACCCCATAGAGAATTGAGTTCCTGAAAGATTGGAAGAAGTAACTTCCAATCGCTGGAATCCGTAAGGTAGCGAGAGTACCAATCCGCTACTGAGTTGGAAATCCCGGGTAGATATTCCGCTTTTAGGGTTATCTGTCTGTCTAGACAAAAATGCCAAAAGTCTTTGACAAAGTTCGCAAGAGTCTTGGATGCTGTACCTCCCAAGTGGTTGATGTACTGGACAGCGGAAATGTTGTCCATGCGAAGGAGAATACAACAATGGGAGGAATTTTTTGCAAAACTTTTTAATGCAAAAAATCCTGCCATAAGTTCCAGACAATTTATGTGTAGTTGGGCTTCTGATGGGGACCATTTCCCTCCAGTGGAAAGAGAACCGCAGTGAGCTCCCCATCCGGAAAGGCTCGCATCCGATTCTATAATGATGTCTGGATTCGGATGGAAGATTGCCTTGCCATTCCAGGTCTCTATGTGAGCGAGCCACCAAAGAAGCTCTTCTTTGGCTTCTGAAGATAGGGGAATCTCGTCTGAGTAACCGAGACCTTCTCTCAAATGACGAATCTTTAGGCGTTGGAGAGCCCTGTAATGAAGAGGGGCTGGAAATATAGCCTGGATCGAGGCTGATAAAAGACCCACTATTCGAGCTATCGTCCTTAAAGATATTATGTCTTTGCGGAGAATTTGCCGGATTTCCTTCCGGATAGTCTTCAATCTCCTTGGGGGAAGGCTCAGAGTGGTCAACTGGGTGTTGGTCATGAAGCCTAAAAATTCTAGATTTTGAGAGGGGGTTAAGATTGATTTCTTGTGATTTATAAGAAAACCCAGATGAGTCAGAAGAGTTAGAGTCCAACTCATGTGGAGCAAAAGTAACTCTTTTGATTGGGCCATAAGGAGAATATCGTCGAGATAGATGATAAGACGAACCCCTCGACTTCTGAGAGAAGCCACTACTGGTTTCAGTAGTTTTGTAAAACACCACGGGGCTGATGATAGACCAAAAGGGAGGCAAGTGAATTGCCATCTCTTGTCTTCCCACAGGAATTGAAGGAAGATTTGAGAAGAAGGATGAATTGGGACTGTCAGATAAGCATCCTTCAAATCTATTTTTATTAGCCAGTCGTGTTTCATTAGAATGTCCCTTAGTAAGTGTATGCCCTCCATCTTGAAGTTGCGATAGATCACTAAGTTGTTCAAAAGTTTCAGATTGATCACTGGTCTGTGACCACCGTCTTTCTTTTTCACCAGAAATAAGTTGCTGATGAAACCTGGTGAGTGGGACTGAGCTGGGATAATTGCTCGTTTGGCAATCAAATCTCTGATTTCTTGGTCTATAAGAGTCCTGTCTGCTTGAGAGAATTGAATTGGATGGGGTAGGTAAGTTTGGACAGGAAGGGAGACAAACTCTATTTGATAACCTTTGATTGTGTTTAGAATCCAAGAGTCGGATGTAATTGTATGCCAGTTGTGGAAAAAATACAGGAGTCTTCCCCCTAGGGGAATATCTTGGGAAGAAAACTGTGATAGGCTTACCTGTGGGAGGTCTTGAGCGAGGGTATCCTCTTTGACCTCTAGCCCGCCATGGTCTGCCCCTGTAGGGAAAAAAGGGAGGGGGGGCGGAGGAGGATCCTGAAAATTGAGAGGATGGTTGGGGATAGGAGCCTCTGGTGTATTTATGTTGGGAGGATCGGCCGGAAAAACGGCCCCGTCCTTTTCCGGCCTTTCCAAAAACACGTTGGGAGAAAACTTTTTTCATAGATACTTGGGCCTTATTCAGTGAGGAGAAAAGGCCGACGTATTTATTTAATTACTTAATAAAATCTTCCCCAAATAGCATGCCTTTGGTGGGGTTGGGAGGTTCCACCGTGGCCAAGTTAGTCAGCTGGGGGTCAATTTTTAAAAGAATGGAACGTTTTCGTTCATTAGAAAGGGAAATGTTTGCGTTCCCGAAAAAACATATGACCCTTTGGGCCCACCCTTTGAGGGTTTCCGTATCTACTGGAGTATTGGAGATGGAAGCTACCTCAGCTAGGTCCAATATTTTAGTTAGTGGACCCATAAGATCCATCAGTTTGTCTTGACAAGACTGGAAGCTTCTATCTATCCCTTTTTTGGGATTTTTCCCCGTTTTAAAGAGAAATTTGGAAATTAACGGGTCCAACTCTGGAGTGCAAGAAGCATTATTCGGCAGTGTTGGCCTAGGGCATTCTGCCTTTAACTTATTGCGTGATGGTTTATCCAGAGGTTTGTTGGCCCATAGGGAGAAAAACTCGGCCACTTTAGAATTTGGAAGCCATTCCCCCGATCGGGGATGGCATATTAAAGCCTGGTCAAAATATGTATCTCCGGATTCAGTTAGCATAGCTTCTTCCTGACTGCCAGGGTCATCATGATTAGAATCACTGTCCTCCGAAACATAGAGTATTTGATCCACGTCCTCTATATCGGAGTCTTCTGACTCATTGGAGGAGGGAACTCGGTAGGAGTCTGGTTTAGCTCTGAAGCTAGATTTTCTAGTTTTGCTACTATGAGCCTCCTCATGTGATGAGGGTGAATTATGGGGCTTATGGGAATCACTACTGATGGATGTCTGCTTGCGCTCTGTAGAGTGAGATCGTGAAGAATCTTGGCGCATCCCAGAGGTAGTTTTATCACTCTTAGAGGGATATGGGCCGTCTGATGTGTGGCGTTTTTTAGATTTCGCCTTACCTGGTCCCTTAAGTCCCTTAGCTAGTTGGGACACAGACTCTTTTGGGGACCAGAATTGATCTGATGGAGTCATGGGAGGTAAAATGTTCATAGGTAAGTTAGTCATATTTGTGGGTTGTGAGCGTGCTAACGCCAGAGCCACTGACTGGTCAATGGAATTCTGCAATGCAGAGACCGCGGTTTGAACCGCTGTATTAATAGACTTTGATATTGAAGCATCTACCAGAGATTGTAAATTCTCTGGTAATGCATTCTCAGTAGATGGAGTCTTATTATCAGCAGACATTGTGAGGGTATAAGAGAGGTATTGAAATCAATATCTATATGAATATGGATAAGGAATAATAATAGGTGAAAGTTAATTAACTATGATTAATTATATACTAAAACAATGTATTATTACAATGGATAATGGACTATCAATGTAAGTAAGATTTATGAGAGAAAAAATGGAGGAAACTACTGAAAACTGCCACAAGGTGGCAGTACAGGATAAGGGATGAAACAGTTGTTTAACCTGAGGGGAAACAGATAATAAAATGGAGGATACTGAAGTAATGTTGTATCTATTTGTTGCCAATGGGCGACGCGTCCGCCGGGTTCTGTCACTCTGAGGAGAATGACGAGATCCCGCGGACGTTAGACAGAGGATGACCGCTCTGTCTGCAAGTCTCGCGAGACTTGCGCGTGCGCGCGCGCGGCGAATATGAGAAAACGTTCGCGACGCAGTAATGGCGGCGGTCCGCCAAGGGAGAGGAAAAAAGAAAAGATAGAAAGGTATGTATAGTGGAAGCAATCGTGAAATTGAATATTATGAGGGTCGGAATGACCATAAGCACCGGAAAGAACAGGGAATAATAATTGGGTGAGATATAAACGGAAGAATAGTTGAGGGAGGAATAAGTTAAAATAAAGAGTATTGAGGAAAAAATTTATTAATTTCTTCAGAATATAGAGAGAATGAACAAAGGGTATAGGACCCGGACAATGTATATAGCAGTACAATGTAAGAAATTCAATGTACAGAAAACCATTAATAGGATAAGGTATGAAATGGAAGGAAAAATAAATATGGAAAATGAAAATAAATGGTAAATAGTAATAAATGAAATTAGTAAATGAATTAATCAAAATAATAATGAAATAATAGAATATATGAGGTAATTGTTTGTGAGAGAAAAAATGAACTTATCTTTGTCACACTGCTGAGCAGCAAAGAAGAAGGGAGATGCCTGGGAATCGGTCACCTTTATCACCTGCCTTGCTGTCTGATTGGCCAATGATACAGGACATGATACTAGGTTGCACCCTAGATTGTTCAGCCATATACTCTTTATATGCCTCAAAAAATTATTTTTTCTTGTTAATACATACAGTTTATATTTGCTGCTGAAGTTCAGTAAAGAAGTTTAAAAGCATAATACGAAGCGTCTTGTTTTGCCATAAAATTCATGTATTTTTATAAAGCATTTTTAAAATATGATCATGAATATGCTATCTTGCCCTAGTATGCAATATTGATATATAACTGATAGAAAGGGGCATTATAATCATTAGCATTATTATTGTGTATATAGCTAAATGCTGTATTCAGGTGTATAAATAATGTATGAGATGTTTAATCATATAATTGGTGTTGCCTGATCGATTAATTCATGATTATTAATCTCAGGAATAATATAGCTACTATGAAAATATAGTAGCCACTACTATAGAACTCATATCTGGGAAAATAGTCGGGCCCAGATATGGTGAATTGCATTCTTTGTATATTTTTGGCAATTCATAACGGTCATAATATTTTTTATATTTTTGTTGACCATAATTAATAATTTCTCATTCATAAATGAATAAATGAGTTATTAACCCCCCGACACCTCATCAGTGCATACCTCATACACACATCTAAATAGTGTACCATTTTGTACCTGTTAATCTGTCAAGGGCCTATGTTACGCCGAGTGCTCCGGGTCCCCACTCCTCCCCGGAGCGCTCAAAGCGTTCTCCTGCTCGCCGCGCCCCGGTCAGACCTGCTGACCGGGTGCGCTGCGATAATGTACTCAGCCGGGATGCGATTCGCGATGCGGGACGCGCCCGCTCGCAATGCGCATCCAGACCCGCCTACCAGACTCGTTCCCCGTCTGTGCTGTCCCGGCACGCACGGCCCCGCTCCCTAGGGCGCGCGCGCGTCGGGTCTTTGCGATTTAAAGGGCCGGTGCGCCACTGATTGGCGCATGGGTTTTAATCAGTACCTTCACCTGTGCACTTCCCTATTTATACCTCACTTCCCCTGCACTTCCTTGCCGGATCTTGTTGCCATTGTGCCAGTGAAAGCGTTTCCTTGTGTGTTCCTAGCCTGTGTTCCAGACCTCCTGTTGTTGCCCCTGACTACTATCCTTGCTGCCTGCCCTATCCTTCTGCTACGTCCGACTCTGCTCTTGTCTACTCCCTTGTACCGCGCTTATCTCAGCAGTCAGAGAGGTTGAGCCGTTGCTAGTGGATACAACCTGGTTGCTACCGCCGCTGCAAGACCATCCCGCTTTGCGGTGGGCTCTGTTGAAAACCAGCAGCAATTTAGAACCGGTCCACCGACACGGTCCACGCCAATCCCTCTCCTGCACAGAGGATCCACCTCCAGCCAGCCAAATCGTGACAGTAGATCCGGCCATGGATCCCGCTGAGGTCCCACTGCCAGTTGTCGCTGACCTCACCACGGTGGTCGCCCAGCAGTCGCAACAGATAGCGCAACTAGGCCACCAGCTGTCTCAACTGACCGTGATGCTACAGCAGCTTCTACCACAGCTTCAGCAGCCATCTCCTCCGCCAGCTCCTGCACCTCCTCCGCAGCGAGTGGCACCATCTAGCCTCCGTTTATTATTGCCGGACAAATTTGATGGGGACTCTAAACTTTGCCATGGTTTTCTTTCACAATGTTCTCTACATATGGAGATGATGTCGGACCAATTTCCAACTGAAAGGTCTAAGGTGGCTTTCGTAGTCAGCCTTCTGTCTGGGAAAGCCCTGTCTCTGGGACCGCAATGACCCTGTCACTGCCTCTTTACACTCTTTCTTCACGGAGATTCGAAGTGTTTTCGAGGAACCAGCCCGAGCCTCTTCTGCCGAGACTGCCCTGCTGAACCTGGTCCAGGGTAATTCTTCTGTCGGCGAGTACGCCATCCAATTCCGTACTCTCGCCTCTGAATTGTCCTGGAATAACGAGGCCCTCTGCGCGACCTTCAAAAAAGGCCTATCCAGTAACATTAAAGATGTGCTGGCCGCACGAGAAATTCCTGCTAACCTGCATGAACTTATTCATCTTGCCACCTGCATTGACATGCGTTTTTCCGAAAGGCATCAGGAGCTCCGCCAGGATATGGACTTTGTTCGCACAAGGCGGTTTCTCTCCCCGGCTCCTCTCTCCTCTGGTCCACTGCAATCCTTTCCTGTGCCTTCCGCCGTGGAGGCTATGCAAGTTGACCGGTCTCGCTTGACACCTCAAGAGAGGACACGCCGCCGCATGGAGAACCTTTGCCTGTACTGTGCCAGTATCGAACATTTCTTGAAGGATTGTCCTATCAGACCTCCACGTCAGGAAAGACGCACTCCAACTCCGCACAAAGGTGAGACACCTCTAGGTGTGAACTCTGCTTCCCCACGTCTTACTGTGCCTGTGCGGATTTCTTCTTCTACCTTCTCCTTCTCAGCTGTGGCCTTCTTGGATTCCGGATCTGCAGGAAATTTTATTTTGGCCTCTTTCATCAACAGGTTCAACATCCCGGTGACCAGTCTCGCCAGACCCCTCTACATCGCCTCTGTTAATAATGAAAGGTTGGACAGTACCGTGCGTTACCGCACGGAACCCCTCTTAATGTGCATTGGACCCCATCAGGAAAGGATTGAATTTCTGGTCCTCTCTAATTGCACTTCAGAGATTCTTCTTGGACTACCGTGGCTTCAACGCCATTCCCCAACCCTCGATTGGACCACCGGGGAGATCAAGAACTGTGGTACTACTTGCCACAAGAACTGTCTTTTGCCTGCTCCCAGTACTGTCAGTCAAAACCCTATGGCTCCTCCGATACCAGGTCTCACCAAGGCCTATTTGGACTATGCTGACGTTTTTTGCAAAAAACAAGCAGAAACCTTGCCTCCTCACAGGCCTTATGACTGTCCTATTGACCTCCTCCCTGGTACTACTCCACCCCGGGGCAGAATCTATCCTCTGTCCGCTCCGGAAACTCAAGCGATGTCGGAGTACATCCAAGAGAATTTAAAAAGGGGGTTTATCCGCAAGTCTTCCTCCCCTGCCGGAGCTGGATTTTTCTTTGTTTCCAAAAAAGACGGCTCCTTACGTCCTTGCATTGATTACCGCGGACTTAATAAAATCACTGTAAAAAAACGTTATCCCCTACCTCTTATCTCGGAACTCTTTGACCGCCTACGTGGCACCAACATCTTTACCAAGTTGGACTTGAGAGGTGCATATAATCTCATCCACATCAGGGAGGGGGACGAGTGGAAGACCGCATTTAACACCAGAGATGGACACTTTGAATATCTGGTTATGCCCTTTGGGCTTTGCAACGCCCCTGCCGTCTTCCAAGACTTTGTAAATGAAATTTTTCGTGATCTTCTATATACCTGTGTTGTGGTCTACCTGGGCGATATTTTGATTTTTTCTTCCAACCTAGAAGAACACCGCCGGCATGTCCGCATGGTTCTTCAGAGACTTCGGGACAATCAATTATATGCCAAAATGGAAAAATGTCTCTTTGAATGTCAAGCTCTTCCCTTCCTAGGATACCTAGTCTCTGGCCAGGGACTCCAAATGGACCCGGACAAACTATCAGCCGTATTGGATTGGCCACGCCCCTCCGGACTCCGTGCTATCCAAAGTTTTTTGGGGTTTGCCAATTATTACAGACAATTTATTCCGCATTTTTCCACTATTGTGGCCCCAATCGTGGCCCTAACCAAAAAAAACGCCAACCCTAAGTCCTGGCCTCCTCAAGCGGAAGAGGCGTTCAATCATCTCAAAACTGCCTTTTCTTCTGCTCCCGTACTCTCCAGACCTGATCCATCTAGGCCCTTCTCGCTGGAGGTAGATGCCTCTTCAGTGGGAGCTGGAGCAGTTCTCCTACAGAAATATTCTTCCGGACATGCTGTTGCTTGTGGTTTCTTTTCTAGGACCTTCTCTCCGGCGAAGAAAAACTACTTCATTGGTGATCGAGAACTACTGGCCATAAAATTGGCGCTTGAAGAATGGAGGCACCTGCTGGAGGGATCCAAATACCCAGTTATTATATACACTGATCACAAGAATCTCTCTTATCTTCAGTCTGCCCAAAGGTTGAACCCTCGCCAGGCTAGGTGGTCGTTGTTCTTTGCCCGTTTGACTTTGAAATTCATTTTCGCCCCGCTGATAAGAACATTAGGGCTGACGCTCTCTCTCGTTCATCGGATGCCTCTGAAATGGAAGCTTCTCCGCAACACATTATCCCTCTGGACTGTCTGATCTCCACGTCTCCAGCTTCCATCAAACAAACTCCTCCAGGGAAGACCTTCGTCTCTCCACGCCAGCGCCTCAGGATTCTCAGGTGGGGACACTCCTCACACTTCGCAGGCCATGCTGGCATCAAAAAATCTATCCAGCTCATCTCTCGTTTTTATTGGTGGCCTACCCTGGAAGCTGATGTTGCTGATTTTGTTCGGGCTTGTACAGTCTGTGCCCGGGACAAGACCCCTCGCCAGAAGCCTGCTGGTCTCCTCCATCCTCTGCCTGTTCCTGAACGACCATGGTCTCAGATTGGTATGGACTTTATTACTGACTTACCCTTATCCCATGGCAACACAGTTATTTGGGTGGTCGTTGATCGGTTCTCCAAGATTGCACATTTTATCCCTCTTCCAGGCCTTCCTTCTGCGCCTCAGTTGGCGAAACAATTTTTCATGCACATTTTTCGCCTTCACGGGCTTCCTACGCATATCGTCTCGGATAGAGGCATTCAATTTGTGTCGAAATTCTGGAGGGCTCTCTGCAATCAACTTAAAATCAAGTTAAACTTCTCGTCTTCTTATCATCCCCAATCCAATGGGCAAGTGGAAAGAATTAATCAGGTTCTTGGCGACTATTTGCGACATTTTGTTTCCTCCCGCCAGGATGACTGGGCCGATCTTCTACCATGGGCCGAATTCTCGTACAATTTCAGAGTCTCTGAGTCTTCCGCTAAATCCCCATTTTTCGTGGTGTTCAGCCGTCACCCTCTTCCCCCCCCTTCCCACTCCCATGCCTTCTGGTTTGCCCGCTGTTGATGAGGTGACTCGGGACTTCTCCACCATCTGGAAAGAGACTCAAAATTCTCTCCTACAGGCCTCATCCCGGATGAAGAGACATGCTGATAAAAAAAGAAGAATTCCCCCTGTGTTTTCTCCCGGAGACAAAGTGTGGCTCTCCGCCAAGTATGTCCGCTTTCGTGTCCCCAGTTATAAACTGGGACCACGTTATCTTGGTCCTTTTAAAATGAAATGCCAAATCAACCCTGTCTCCTACAAACTCCTTCTTCCTCCTTCTCTCCGTATTCCCAATGCTTTTCATGTCTCTCCTCAAACCACTCATCCTTAACCGCTTCTCTCCCAAGGTTGTTGCCCCTACTCCTGTTTCTGGGTCCTCTGACGTCTTCTTGGTGAAAGAAATTCTGGCATCCAAGACGGTCAGAGGTAAAAAAATAATTTCTTGTAGATTGGGAGAATTGCGGCCCAGAGGAGAGGTCATGGGAACCCGAGGACAACATCCTTGACAAGAACCTTATCCTCAAATTCTCAGGTTTTAAAAAGAGGGGGAGACCCAAGGGGGGGGGGGGGGTACTGTTATGTAGAGTGCTCCGGGTCTCCGCTCCTCCCCGGAGCGCTCACAGTGTTCTCCTGCTCACGGCGCCCCGGTCAGACCTGCTAACCGTGTGCGCTGCGATAATGTACTCAGCTGGGATGCGATTCGCGATGCGGGACGCACCCGCTCGTGATGCGCATCGAGACCCCCCTACCAGACTCGTTCCCCGTCTGTGCTGTCCCGGCGCACGCGGCTCCGCTTCCTAGGGCACGCGTGCGCCGGGTCTTTGCGATTTAAAGGGCCGGTGTGCCACTGATTGGCGCATGGGTTTTAATCAGTACCTTCACCTGTGCACTTCCCTATTTATACCTCACTTCCCCTGCACTTCCTTGCCGGATCTTGTTGCCATTGTGCCAGTGAAAGCGTTTCCTTGTGTGTTCATAGCCTGTGTTCCAGACCTCCTGCCGTTGCCCCTGACTACGATCCTTGCTGCCTGCCCTGACCTTCTGCTACGTCCGACTCTGCTCTTGTCTACTCCCTTGTACCGCGCTTATCTCAGCAGTCAGAGAGGTTGAGCCGTTGCCGGTGGATACGACCTGGTTGCTACCGCCGCTGCAAAACCATCCCGCTTTGCGGCGGGCTCTGGTGAAAGCCAGTAGCAACTTAGAACCGGTCCTCCGACACGGTCCACGCCAATCCCTCTCTGGCACAGAGGATCCACCTCCAGCCAGCCGAATCGTGACAGCCTATATACTGTGAAAGTCCAAGCAACAGTACTCACTGGGTGGTGTTTAACAAAAATACAGAGTTTTTTGGCGTATTGTTGCGCATTTTTCTGCCCTCATCAGTGCAAACCGCATACCTACATCTAATTAGTGTACCATTTTGTACCTGTTAATCTGGCAATGGTCTACATACTGTGAAAGTCCAATCAATAGTACTCACCGGCTGGTGTTTTACAAAACTTACAGAGTTTTTAGGCTCATTGTAGTGCATTTTTCTGCCCTCATAAGTGCATACCACATACCTACATCAAAGCAGTCTACTATTTTGTATTTGTGAATATGTAACAAGTCTAGATACTGGAAAAGTCCAGGCAAAAGTAATCACCGGTTGTTGATTTACAAAAATACGTTTTCCAAGTGTACTATAGAGCCTTTTTTTCTGTCATATGTGCATACCACATAGCTACATCTAAGTAGTGTACTTTTTTGAATCTGTTAATCTGCAACAAGCCCACATACAGTGAAAGGTGTGTAGTGAAGCGTATTTTACTCCCCTTGTATATGCACTAAGTATGTCAGGCAGAGAAGTGCCAGAACGTGCTCAGAGGAGTGGCAGAGGCCTAAATTTATAAGGCAGAGGTGGCAGCAAACTAGGGGCGAGTGGCAGCCGGATTCGCAGCGAGAGGCCTGAGCTCCCGGTATCAGCTACTGGTCGTGTCTCTACTGACAACCCATCTGTCGTCATCGATTGGTTGCCGTGGTCATCCACTTCATCACAAGTAACGTCTGATACCCCCAGTCAACAGTCGGTGGGTTCAGCTCCACTATTCAGTGAGGAAGATGTATTAGACAACAGTCAGCAGCTACTGCCCAGCCAAGAAGTGGAGGAGACATCTGCCGCTTCCTACGCTAGGCGGGCAATCATTAATGAGGATGGTGACGTGGGAGGTGGTGTTTCCAGCATTCAGGGTCCTGAATCATACACTGTTGAGGAACCTGAGGAGGACATCAGTGACGTGCAGACAGAACTCGATGATGATGAAGCAGATGGCACTTGGGAGCCGGGTACAGAGTGGGCTTCATCATCAGCAGCAGAAGAGGGTTGCAGGTTGCCCGTGAGGCAGCAGATGAGCCAGCAAGGTGGTAGCATGGTTGGCAGTCAGCATAGTGACAGAAGTGGAAATTCAGGTGCCAAATGTGCTTCGCGGTAGCCTACCTTGCCGGTAGGTAGTGGAGAAGGGGTTCCTGGGGATGGGGCAGTAGCAGTCAATTATTGCACACTGTTGGTGGTAAAATCAGATATTCGTCAGTCTTGCAGTTTTTCATCAAGCATCCGGAGGAAGTTAACACAGCCACATGCAATATATACGTACGAGAGAAGGCTTCAATATTGAGTGAAGGAGTACATTGGCACTGAACGGACCCAGGACACAGCAGGTAGGAAGATAAAATCCAATTTATTTGATGCAACACGTTTCCCTGCGCAAGCGCAGATTCATCAGGCATGGCAAGTAAGGGAAGGGGCAGGTATAAATAGGACCCAGTTAACCACTTGGTTACCAAACATTAATGTTTGGTAACCAAATGGTTAACTTGGTCCTATTTATACCTGTCCCCTTCCCTTACTTGCCATGCCTGATGAATCTGCACTTGCGCAGGGAAACGCGTTGCATCAAATAAATTGGATTTTATCTTCCTACCTGCTGTGTCCTGGGTCCGTTCAGTGCCAATGTACTCCTGCACTCAATATTGAAGCCTTCTCTTGTATGTACACATTGTGGAATCCACACCAGGAGGGCTGCAGATGGACCATTGTATCTAAGCGATTTCCATTGTTGTGTATGTTGCTACACAACCATCCAGGGTGAGCAGTTTAAAATTAGATTTTACTCCCCCTCCCCCCCATCTCCGGTGGTATTACCCTATGGAGCGCCTTCTCTCCTGTTTTTAGAAACATGCAAGATATGTCGGCAGAAGGTGAAGCGTGGACAGGGTAGCAATGTTGGCACCACGGCCCTGCGTCAACATATGATGCGCCACCATAAAGCTGCCTGGGACAACCGTGGCTCAGATGTGGTGGTCCAGCCTGTCGCATCACCCAGTGGCACGCCACTCCCTCCTTCAGCCAGCCAAGGGTCCACCACTCAGGCGAAAGGGAGCTGTGTGTCATACCCTCCTTCTGTCGCTACAGATGCTTCTGCTCCTCCTACTTGTAGTCAGCCATTCCGCCAACAATCCATAGGCAAAGCCATGTCCAAGAGAAAACAGTATGCGCCCACTCATCCAATGTCGCAGGCGCTGAATGCTCTCCTTTCCAAGTTGCTGGTGCTGCAGTCCCTCCCATTTCAAGTGGTGGACTCTGCACTTTTCAGGGAATTGATGGCTTGTGCCAAGCCGAGGTGGAGAGTCCCAAGCCGTCATTTCTTTGCGAAGAAGGCAGTACCAGCCCTGCATAAGTTTGCACAAGAGAAGGTGTGCCAGTCCTTGAGCCTGTCGGTGTGTTGAAAAGTGCACGGCAGCACCGACATGTGGAGCTGTAACTACGGGCAGGGACAATACATGTCTTTTACGGCCCACTGGGTAAATGTGGTTCCTGCACAGCCACAACAGCAACTTGGACAGGTCACACCGCTTCCTTCTCCATGCTCTTGCTCTCAGGTAGTTGGTCCTGTGACAGGGTGCGACTCCGCCTCCTCATCCTCCATTGTGTCCTCGGCCTCCATTGCATGTACAAATCTCAGTGGCCCTTCATCATACCATGTGTGTAGGGCACGGCGGTGTCACGCTGTTCTTCACATGGTTTGCCTTGGCGAACGGAGTCACACAGGGAAGGAACTGCTAAACTTCATCCGTCAAGAAATCGGAGCATGGCTTACTCTACGAAATCTGGAAATGGGAACCATGGTGACCGACAACGGGAAGAACATCGTGTCCGCACTGCGACAAGGAATTGTGAAACATGTGCCCTGCATGGCACACGTGTTGAATCTGGTTGTCAAGCACTTCCTGAAGTCTTCACCCCATTTGCAAGACATCCTAACAATGAGAAGGAAACTGTGCATGCACTTCAGCCACTCGTACACCGCAAAGCACAACCTCCTTGAGCTGCAGCGTCAGAACGGTATCCCACAACATAGTCTTATTTGTAGGAAAAGTAGTGATAGTAGTGGATGAGATCTCAAGGACTGGGGAATAAAGGGTGTGAAGTGGCTGGAATGGAAGAAGATGCAGGGAGTTGAATGGATGAATAGATACAAAGTAATGGATGCGAATATAGATAGTATGGCTTAGAGAATGACTCAAAGAATGTGTGGCGCTTATTGAATGCAAGGCTGGTGATCAACTATGGAAAGATAGAGAGGTAGATGTATAGTGTATATGCAAATGAATGGTGACTGTTGTGTGTATGTATACTATGTTGCAAAATGTATCAGGTGTTGCTGAAATAACTACTGCAACAGGTGTGTAAATAAAATTGATGTACTAAATGTCCAGGGTACAACACATTTATTAATCAAATAAAATAATTGTTAAGTCAATTTAAACAGTTAGGTAGAAATGTGGAGTAAGAGTGCAGGGCCCTTGCACTCTTTCCCACCTGTTATATTTAAAAGGTACAGATGGATATATAAAAAGATGTGAAATAAAACACACAGTATATGTGATTAGATGACAACACACTCTCAGTTTGAAAGTTCAGTGGTGGTTAGAGGCAGATCCACTTATGTGTACTTGCAACCTCTGGAGACCCCCAGTCTGGGGCCCACCGTTGCAGGAAAAACAGAGGTACGGCTCGGACATTTTTAGATAAAGTACAGTGGTGGGGATAAATAACAAGTCACTTAATCCGTAGGTTCAGGGGTATAGATAACAATGTCTCTACTGAAGGTATAGTTAGATTGTTCCTGCATACACAGCGCGGCGGCTGTGCAATAGTGCAAATGAATTGGCGGCTCGGCGGCCGTAAAAATAAAGTCTCCGGTACTATGTACCGCTTACCCGTCCTGTGGGTAGGTGGAGCGAGGCTCTGCGAGATAGGGTCCCGATGTCCGTGGCTCTGGGATGCCCTGGCAGTGAGGTCTGTCTGCCGACAGGCCGGTTGCCTAGTCCGTGGGCTGGATTTGTCAGTCTTTGTCTCTGAAGGGGTCTCGGTCTTTGTGGTAATGCTGGTAATGCTCGGTGCTCCTTGTTGATAGCCGTTGAGCGCTCTGTGAAAGCTGTAGGTGGTGACTTGAGATTGTGAACGTGCGCTGGATTTGTCGGTCTCTGTCTCTGAAGGGGTCTCGGTCTTTGTGGTAATGCTCGGTGCTCCTTGGTGATAGCCGTGGAGTGCTCAGCGAAAAGCTGTAGGTGGTGACTTGAGATTGTGAACGTGAGGTATCTGGTCGTGGTCTCTAGAGAGGTGTTTCGGGCAGTGTGAGAGTGATCAGACATGTTTCGGACTACGATAGTCCGAAACGCGTCTGATCACTCTCACACAGCCTGACACACCTCCCTAGAGACCACCACCAGATACCTCACGTTCACAATCTCAAGTCACCACCTACAGCTTTTCGCTGAGCACTCCACGGCTATCACCAAGGAGCACCGAGCATTACCACAAAGACCGAGACCCCTTCAGAGACAGAGACCGACAAATCCAGCGCACGGAATAGGCGACCGGCCTGTCGGCAGACAGATCGCACCATCAGGACATCCCAGCGCCACGGACATCGGGACCCCATCTTGCAGAGCCTCGCTCCACCTACCCACAGGACAGGTAAGCGGTACGGATTAAGTGACTTGTTATTTATCCCCACCACTGTACTTTATCTAAAAACGTCCGAGCCGTACCTCTGTTTTTCCTGCAACGGTGGGCCCCAGACTGGGGGTCTCCAGAGGTTGCAAGTACACATAAGTGGATCTGCCTCTAACCACCACTGAACTTTCAAACTGAGAGTGTGTTGTCATCTAATCACATATACTGTGTGTTTTATTTCACATCTTTTTATATATCCATCTGTACCTTTTAAATATAACAGGTGGGAAAGAGTGCAAGGGCCCTGCACTCTTACGCCATATTTCTACATAACTGTTTAAATTGACTTAACAATTATTTTATTTGATTAATAAATGTGTTGTACCCTGGACATTTAGTACATCAATTTTATTTACACACCTGTTGCAGTAGTTATTTCAGCAACACCTGATACATTTTGCAACATAGTATACATACACACAACAGTCACCATTCATTTGCATATACACTATACATCTACCTCTCTATCTTTCCATACTTGATCACCAGCCTTGCATTCAATAAGCGCCACACATTCTTTGAGTCATTCTCTAAGCCATACTATCTATATTCGCATCCATTACTTTGTATCTATTCATCCATTCAACTCCCTGCATCTTCTTCCATTCCAGCCACTTCACACCCTTTATTCCCCAGTCCTTGAGATCTCATCCACTACTATCACTACTTTTCCTTCAATTTCAAGGTGGTCTGAGGATTCCACCAGGATAGAGATCTCGGACAATACATTCTAAGCAGATTGAGTACCTCCAACTCAGCTTTTTCATAGTCTTATTTGTGACGTTGGAATTCCACCCTCCATATGTTGGACAGACTATACGAACAAAGAAAAGCCATCACCGATTTCTTGATGATCCAAGCAGATAGGGGTACTCCCCTGTGTAACTTCAATGTGAACCAGTGGCAGCTCATACGTGACACCTGCCGTTTGCTGAGGCCCTTTGAGAAAGCCACATTATTTGTAAGTTGCCTGGCTAACGGGATGAATAACGTAATTCCACTCCTACATTGCCTACAACAAATGATTGAAACGATGGCTGGTCACAGCATTGGAGACATTGCGCCTACATCTCACGGCTACATCAGCCCTTTGGGGGCTGAACTGTAGGAGCAAGATGAGGGGCAGATATGAGCACAGTTTATGTTTGATGAGATGGGCGGTCTTACTAGACAGTGCAAGACAGAGGACCCAGACACACCGTAGCAATATGCAGTGTAGATGGAGGCAGGGAGTCCCTCAGAGTCACTGATGCAAAGGGCACGATGCATGCTCAGTTGCTTGAGTAGTGACCCCCGAATTGTCACCATTCATCAGCGGGATGACTTCTGGCTCTCCACCTTATTGGACCCTCGCTATCGTCACAAAATGGGGGCCTTTTTTACACCCACTGAGAGGGAGGACAAACTGATCTACTACAGAGAGTAGTCAGTTGGCCGATGCCTATCGGCGACATGGTCCATCCACTCGCAGGTCTGACTTGGGGGGCCCTCTGCGCTCACCTTCCACTGCCATGGCTGCTGGGGAGGGGTGGCAGGAGCAGTACCAGCTCCATTATCAACAGCCTAAGTCTACAGTCGATGATGAGTAGCTTTCTTCACCCGCATAGTGAAGAAACTCGTCAGGATGACTTCCGGTTCCGGCGCGGCCGATGTGAGTCTCCCTGCAGGAGTGCTCCCGCTCCCCCTGCTTGTAACAGCCCCGTACCAACCGCCCAGACAATTCTAGTCCCACGCACGGGTGTGCGAAAGCTCCGGCGCATCCCGAGACCTCCGCCATGGATAAGTTTGTGCAGCGGAGCAGCCAGCAGCTGCTGGCAGCCTCTGCTACTCAGGCCGCCCTGACAGGAGCTGCGATTAAAATGGCCGCGGGCACCGCCGCAATCCCAGCCACTGCTACCACTGACGTGCCGCGCGCCTCGCTCTCAGCTAGGGAACAGACACTGACACCACTGATGGTACAGGAGACGGAGGCTCCGACAGCTATGGAGACCAGCCTTCCTGACCCGCAGGATCCCAGTAAGGTGCATGATAGATCACCTCCAGATGAGGGAGACAGCTATACGCCCACACAGCCTAACCATGTGCTTAAGGATCAGGCACACCAGCCTCAACATGGTAATCCCTTCCATATTGATTATCAGCAATTAGCAGCAGAGGTGGCGCTACGTATTACTCCTAATATACAGCACATTGTGGAGGACGTCCTGAAAGCTGCTTTACAAAACTTACACTTAGAGGTGAAAGACCATTCTGACAGGCTGCACATGATGGAGCAGAGAGTGTCTCACTTGGATGATGCAGAGGCGAATACCTCCAGGCGCTTACATTGCACTGAAACTGAAATTGCTAGAATGAGCGAAAAACTAGAAGAATAACCTGAGAATTGTGGGGGTGAAAGAAGTGGTAACACCTCAGGACTTACAGAGATTCTGTGAGAGAGACTTACCGAAAGCTTTGGGATTGTCTCATCCGTGCCGAGTTGAAAGAGCTCATAGGATTGGGTCTGCTCCCCCTACATCATCTGAAACTCCGGCGGCTTTGGCACACCGCCCGCGCCAAGTGATCTTGAAGTTTTTGGACTTTAATGATAAAGTTGAAATCCTACAGGCATACCGGCGTCTATCACAACCGCTGATTATCCAAAACATACGATTATTGTTATTTGAAGATTTCTCGGCGGAAGTGGCAAAACGCAGCAGAGCATTTAGCGCCATTTGTACAGCACTCTTTAAAGCCCACTACAGATTTCAATTACAGTATCCCGCTAATCTACGGGTATTCCATACAGATGGGACAATTTCTGTGTACAAAACGCCGGATGCAGCATCCACCGCTTTGGAGCGGATCCTGTCCTCTTCGGCACATCGTTCACCAAGAGAGCGATCCCAACGCAAGAGAAGATCCCGCTCGTCAAGAGGACAACAGCGTTCCAGGTCGGCAACGAGAGATGACGCCTGCTCTCCAGAACTGAGAGAACAACGCCGCAGACACCGCTCCCCGAGACGTCATCATGGTGGTAACAGGCAGTCTTCACCGGATTGATGGATCGCCTACTTCACCTCCTGGTTGCACTATGGACCGGACTTGACCCAACTGTCTCTTCAGGACATGATCGAGCCTGAAGGCTGTCCTCAGGTTTATAATTAACAGTTTGATTTACCCACTCTCTCTTTTCTCTATAGTGGACTTATTTACTTGCTGATATGAACATTGTTTACAGTTTAAAGCGGGGATTATATAGTTGGGCTCATAGGGCGGTATAACTAAGAGATATAGTCGGGGGGGGGGGGGGGAGGGACTCCCTAAATGTTTGTAAATTGTTCAACTGGACTCAATGTCGTCCGAAAAAAGGATGTCCCTTAACCCAACGGAGGGGGACTCGATTGAATGGTCTTCCTATGGGTATTCTTACTTCTGTAATTTTGTAATCTTTGAGTTTATATTATTGTTTTATTGTTTTGGTGAACTGCACATATTCGGCTTCTCCTCTTATATGACACTAGCGGATACTTCCATAGGCTATGGGAAGGGTAAAGGGGGAATTGTGTCCTGCCTTTTGCTGATGCATCCTTTTTTGCTTCTTTACTTTTTCCTCCGAACGGTTTTCCCGTCTCGGGTTGGTATCCCACTGACCACTACAAAATGGTTAACTTAACTACCTGGAATGTTAAAGTTTTAAGATCCCCTCACAAAAGGAGGCTATTTTTACGCTCTCTCAAACGTCTTCACCCAGACATAGTTTTACTCCAAGAGACTCATTTGACTGAGGAAGACTTCTTTTGGATGCATCAGCAATGGGTGGGACATGTCTATGGATCCCCGGCAAAAGATGGGAAGGCGGGAGGCCTGACCTTAATACACAAATCGTTTGCATTTAATTTCAAGTCACACATGACAGATGAGGAAGGTAGGATTTCACAATTACTCATAGAACATAACGGGGAATTGATGAGCATTTATAACATTTATGCACCCAACGGTGACAACAAATTGTTCTTTGAAGACCTGATAGATAGATTACAAAATGACGATACACCTGGTAAAATTTTAGGGGGAGACTTAAATACAGTGTTAGACCCATTGACCGACAGGAAGAGCTCTTCTCACCAGACTCCAGTAATTAGGTCACGTGACTGCATTCTTCCCTCCTTGCTGGAACGAACAGGTTTGTCTGATATATGGAGAGACATACATCCTGATTCTAGAGAATACACTCACTTCTCCAATGCACATAGCTCTTGGTCACGACTGGATTATTTCTTGATCAGTCAATTGTATAGTCAACGTGTTCGGGCTGTGGAAATTGGAGATTTAGCACTGTCTGATCACTCACCCCTATCTTTACAGCTGAATTCAACTTGTCCTCGAGGGTCGGATATACTGTGGAGGTTTCTTTTGCTAAGGGATGAATAATTTTTAGAGCAGTTACGGGCGTGGTGGGTGGAGTTCAAAATATCTAATGCAGAACATAGCACAGATCCGGCATTGTTCTGGGAAACTGGAAAGGCAGTACTAAGGGGAAACATAATGGCTTGTGTAGCGACCTTAAAGCGTACTTCCTTAACACAATTTAATGCAGCAAGACAAAAATTGGGGGCCGCATACAGACAATTCCTAGATTCCCCTTCAGACTCATGTAGACTTGCATGGAAGGAGACCAGGGCTCAGTTTGAACTCTGGTGTGATAGAAGGGAGAGACTTACACGCTCCCAATTTGAGGTAGATTTGTTCCGGCACGGAAACAAAGCAGGTCGTTTGATGGCACGCCTAGCTAAAGGGAAACACCCTCCGTCACATATCACTGCTCTGAGAGACCCCTCCAATAGGCTTCATTCGGACCCGCACTCGATCAACAAGATCTTAGCTGACTACTTCACAGAGTTATACTCGGACTCTCCCTCTGATGTATCGGCGGGGGAAGCTTTTTTGAGAGGTGTGGAGATCCCTTCCTTAACTGATGATCAGAGGAATGTCTTGAACGCACCAGTGACAGAGGAGGAGGTTGTTGATGTGATTAAAAATTTACACAATGGCAAAGCACCGGGGCCAGATGGCTATACTGTGGAATTTTACAAAGCCCTTTCTTCACAACTTGCACCAACCCTGACAGCTGTGTTTAAAGAATATATGTCCTCGGGCTCTTTATCTTCCAGCGCCTCCCTAGCTTACATTAAAGTGTTACCAAAGCCAGGTAAAGATAACACGGACCCGGGCTCTTACCGCCCAATATCCCTGATTAATCAGGATATTAAACTACTGTCGAAAATTCTGGCGTCCAGACTTTCTGGATTCATGCCGGCCCTAATCGGGACTCATCAAGTTGGCTTCATAAGAAACCGATCGGCCACCATGAACCTCAGGACAGTACTGGCAGTACTAGACAGACTAAGACACTGTTACGCCTAGCGCTCCGGGTCCCCGCTCCTCCCCGGAGCGCTCACGGCGTCTTTCTCCCTGCAGCTCCCCGGTCAGCGCTGACCGGGAGCGCTGCTCTGCCATGGCCGTTGGGGATGCGATTCGCACAGCGGGACGCGCCCGCTCGCGAATCGCATCCCAGGTCACTTACCCGTTCCCGTCTCCTGCAGTCATGTGCTGGCGCGCGCGGCTCCGCTCTCTAGGGCGCGCGCGCGCCAGCTCCCTGAGACTTAAAGGGCCAGTGCACCAATGATTGGTGCCTGGCCCAATTAGCTTAATTGGTTCCCACCTGTTCCCTGGCTATATCTAGTCTCCTCCCTTGCACTCCCTTGCCGGATCTTGTTGCCTTAGTGCCAGTGAAAGCGTTCCTTGTGTGTTTATAGCCTGTGTACCAGTACCTTTGCTATCTCCCCTGACTACGAACCTTGCCGCCTGCCCCCGACCTTCTGCTACGTCCGACCTTGCTACTGCCTACTCCCTTGTACCTCACCTTTCTTCAGTATCTTCAGCAGCCAGAGAGGGGAGCCATTGCTAGTGGATACGACCTGGTCACTACCGCCGCAGCAAGACCATCCCGCTTTGCGGCGGGCTCTGGTGAAAACCTGTAGTGGCTTAGAACCGGTCCACTAGCGCGGTCCTCACCAATCCCTCTCTGGCACAGAGGATCCACCTCCTGCCAGCCGGCATCGTGACAGTAGATCCGGCCATGGATCCCGCTGAAGTTCCTCTGCCAGCTGCCGCCGACCTCCCTACATTGGTCGCCCGACAAGAGCACCAGCTGTCGTACTTGACCACCATGACACAGCAACTCCAGTCGCAGCTACAGCAGCTCCAGTCACAGCAACAGCAGCAACAGTCACAGCTACAGCAAGTTCAGTCTCAGCTACA
Source organism: Hyla sarda (assembly GCF_029499605.1). Classification (NCBI taxonomy): domain Eukaryota; kingdom Metazoa; phylum Chordata; class Amphibia; order Anura; family Hylidae; genus Hyla; species Hyla sarda. The sequence continues at coordinate 131,347,108 of NC_079196.1, read as the reverse complement.
GCAGCAACAACCATCTCCTCCGCCAGCTCCTGCACCCCTTCCGCAGCGACTGGCCACTCCTAGCCTCCGCCTGTCTTTGCCAGACAAATTTAATGGGGACTCTAAGTTTTGCCGTGGCTTCCTTTCGCAATGTTCTCTGCACTTGGAGATGATGTCGGACCTGTTTCCTACTGAAAGGTCTAAGGTGGCTTTCGTAGTCAGCCTTCTGTCTGGAAAAGCCCTGTCATGGGCCACACCGCTCTGGGACCGCAATGACCCCGTCACTGCCTCTGTTCACTCCTTCTTCTCGGAAATTCGAAGTGTCTTTGAGGAACCTGCCCGAGCCTCTTCTGCTGAGACTGCCCTGCTGAACCTGGTCCAGGGTAATTCCTCCGTTGGCGAGTACGCCATACAATTCCGTACTCTTGCTTCTGAACTATCCTGGAATAATGAGGCTCTCTGCGCGACCTTTAAAAAAGGCCTATCCAGCAACATTAAAGATGTTCTGGCCGCACGAGAGACTCCTGCTAGCCTGCATGAACTCATTCATCTAGCCACTCGCATTGACATGCGTTTTTCTGAGAGGCATCAAGAGCTCCGCCAGGAAAAAGACTTAGATCTCTGGCCACCTCTCCCACAGTCTCCACTGCAATCTGCGCCTAGGCCTCCCGCCGAGGAGGCCATGCAAGTGGATCGGTCTCGCCTGACCCTGGAAGAGAGGAATCGCCGTAAGGAAGAGAATCTTTGTCTGTACTGTGCCAGTACTGAACATTTTCTGGTGGATTGCCCAATCCGTCCTCCACGTCTGGGAAACGCACGCTCGCACTCAGCTCTCGTGGGTGTGGCGTCTCTTGATGCCAAGTCGGCTTCTCCACGTCTCACGGTACCTGTTCGGATTTCCACTTCAGCCAGCTCTCCCCTCTCAGCCGTGGCCTGCCTGGACTCTGGAGCTTCTGGGAATTTTATTCGGGACTCCTTTGTGAATAAATTCCGTATTCCGGTGACCCGTCTTGTCAAGCCACTCCGCATTTCCGCGGTCAACGGAGCCAGGTTGGACTGTACCATACGTTTCCGCACGGAGCCCCTTCTTATGAGCATCGGATCTCATCACGAGAGGATTGAACTTTTGGTCCTCCCCAATTGCACCTCGGAGATTCTCCTTGGACTTCCCTGGCTTCAACTTCATTCCCCAACCCTGGATTGGTCCACTGGGGAGATCAAGAGTTGGGGGTCCTCTTGTTCCAAGAACTGTCTAAAACAGGTTCCCAGTAACCCTTGCCGTAACTCTGTGGTTCCTCCTGTATCCGGTCCCCCTAAGGTCATTAAGGACTCTGCCTGCCACAGGAAATGCCCTTCCCCCCCTCCCAGTTCCATCAGGCAAGCTTCTGTGTCCCCTCATGGCCCTCGTCCTGGTGTCACACTGCCCCGTGCCAGGTCTCGCCCTCTGCCCTCTCTCCCCATTCCTACTCCTGCGGTTCTGCCTGCCGTTGAGGAATCCCTCCATCCTTTCCCGGTGTCCTCATCCCAGGGGAGGCAGTTACCCGATAAAGAGAAGGGGAGACCTAAGGGGGGGGGGTACTGTTACGCCTAGCGCTCCGGGTCCCCGCTCCTCCCCGGAGCGCTCACGGCGTCTTTCTCCCTGCAGCTCCCCGGTCAGCGCTGACCGGGAGCGCTGCTCTGCCATGGCCGTTGGGGATGCGATTCGCACAGCGGGACGCGCCCGCTCGCGAATCGCATCCCAGGTCACTTACCCGTTCCCGTCTCCTGCAGTCATGTGCTGGCGCGCGCGGCTCCGCTCTCTAGGGCGCGCGCGCGCCAGCTCCCTGAGACTTAAAGGGCCAGTGCACCAATGATTGGTGCCTGGCCCAATTAGCTTAATTGGTTCCCACCTGTTCCCTGGCTATATCTAGTCTCCTCCCTTGCACTCCCTTGCCGGATCTTGTTGCCTTAGTGCCAGTGAAAGCGTTCCTTGTGTGTTTATAGCCTGTGTACCAGTACCTTTGCTATCTCCCCTGACTACGAACCTTGCCGCCTGCCCCCGACCTTCTGCTACGTCCGACCTTGCTACTGCCTACTCCCTTGTACCTCACCTTTCTTCAGTATCTTCAGCAGCCAGAGAGGGGAGCCATTGCTAGTGGATACGACCTGGTCACTACCGCCGCAGCAAGACCATCCCGCTTTGCGGCGGGCTCTGGTGAAAACCTGTAGTGGCTTAGAACCGGTCCACTAGCGCGGTCCTCACCAATCCCTCTCTGGCACAGAGGATCCACCTCCTGCCAGCCGGCATCGTGACAGACACCAGCCCCTGCCCAGCAACCAACCAGCCTTGCTCGCGATTGATGCAGAAAAAGCGTTTGATAATGTGCGGTGGGACTGGCTGGGGTTGGTACTAGAACGAGGGTGCCATCCGTACATATTTAAATGGAATATATAAAAACCCAATAGCTAGAGTTTACACACCGGGCATTCTTTCGACGCCAATATATCTAGCCAGGGGTACTAGACAGGGTTGCCCATTCTCTCCCCTCCTCTTCGATCTAGCCATAGAACCTTTAGCACGTGATTTACTCGCCTCGCCAATTTATTCCGGGATTAAAGTGGGAAATAAAGAGGTTAAACTGACGATGTTCGCTGATGATGTTCTGCTTTTCATAGATTCACCAGCTGCATCATTAGGCAACATCCTCCATTGTTTACGTTCCTTTGGAGAATTCTCAGGTTACAAAATGAACTTACATAAATCGGAACTTTTACCATTGGGACTGAAACAACCAGGATGGTTGCAGGAAATAGCAGACTTGGGAATCAAGTTAGCCTCCTCCTCTGTCACTTATTTGGGTATAAGGGTGGGGAAAACGCCTGACACTATCTATTCACTAAACTACCCTCCCTTGGTATCTAAAATTAGAGCGGAACTAACCAGATGGAATGGCATTCCTCTTTCCTTTATGGGCAGGTGCCACCTCATTAAAATGGTTAGCTTCTCTCTGCTTTTATATCCTCTACAAACACTTCCCTTGTTACTCAAACATAATGACATTAAATTGCTTAACTCAGCTTTCACCAAGTTCATATGGGCGGGCAAGAGGCCGAGAATAGCTCTAACCAAGCTGATGTTGAGTAAACAGGAGGGCGGTCTTAATTTCCCCAATTTAAGAGGCTATAACTTATCATGCTTATTCCGTTATGTCATGGATTGGATCCATGGGGCCTCCTTTCACGCTGTCACGGACTTGGAAAGGGAACTGGCGAAGCAATGGGACTTAGTAGTTCTCCTCCATACCTCTTATTCCAAATTACCTAGCCAGGTGAAAAGTTCTACCCTGTTGAGAGACACTGTGGTGGCGTGGAAGGAGGTCAGAAAGATTTTTAAACTACCATTTTTGGTGTCCAAACATCTACCCCTAAAGAGCTACCCAGAACTCCCGGTAATTCCATCACACATCGGGTCCTTATGGACATCTAGAGGTCTGACATCAGTCCGCCAATTGATAGACTGGCAGAATAAGTGCTGGCACTCTCCCCAAACAATTTTATCGGACTTTAACCTCCCTCCTTCTCATGCCTTACCGATGTTCCAAATGATGTCATTCCTTACAAACCGTTTGAGAAATATCACTGTTGAATCACAGGACCATGCCCTAGATTCTCTTATTGGCACAGCCCCAAAAAGGGAACTATCTCGGAAATATATCCACTTTTTAAACGACACTTACTGAAAATAGATCCAGATACTATTTTCTCCTCCTGGTCGACTTGGGTACCTGGGGAGGATATTTCTAACTGTATTCTACAGGGATGGCGCATCATACGTAGCTGCATTATTAATGAACGCTGGCGCAAGACTTACTTTAAACTAGTCCATAAAGCCATCTATGGGTTCAATATACTTCCAACCGTACAATTCCCAGATAGGATAACGGCCTGTCCCAAATGTTCTACTCCACTAACGAATCTATGGCATGGGATTTGGGATTGCTCATACCCAAGGGATTACTGGAACATGATAATTGCATATATCAAGGACAAGTGGGATTTAGACCTACCTTGCACACCTCGTATGTTACTCTTCCATCATGCTCGACCCCGGAGGGAGAAGGACCCGCCCTTCCTAAACTGCCTAGATTGGTGCACATTGTCCTCCTAGTGGCACTGCGATGCATCTTCACTAACTGGTTAATATCCGTAACTCCTCCTCTAACTATGGTGATTTCACAGCTCAAATTATTGTGTGGGATTGATAGATTAGATACCGAAAGACATAAAGACACACACAGGGAAATTCTTTCACAAATGGGAAACGTTTATTGTATCACATTATACAGCAGATATTGTCCGACCATTTAGCTCCACGGAATGATACAGCCTAGGCTCCTTGGGGGATACACTGGTTGCACTGAGACTCCCTATATGATGTTTCTAGTTGGGGTGTTTTGACTGAATGCACTACTGCCAGAACAGAGCATGCATGCTACTGATAACTATGGAAATACAGTCTTAGTGGCAAGAGATTACATTACTCTCATATAACTGTGCTATACTCCGTAATCGAAGTACCAGATATCATGGAAATGACCGCTTTGTGTGCGCTTGGAGACCTGCGGTTACTTTACTGTTTTGTTGTATTATGTATTTTCTTTCTGTTTTGTTTAATGGAAAAATCAATAAAATTTGTTTAAAAAATAAATAAATAAAAAACTCGGCAGCAGCAGGAAGACATGGAGCAGGACCTGAGTAGTCAGTTGGCCGATGCCTATCGGCGACATGGTCCATCCACTCGCAGGTCTGACTCGGGGGGCCCTCTGCGCTCACCTTCCACTGCCATGGCTGCTGGGGAGGGGTGGCAGGAGCAGTACCAGCTCCATTATCAACAGCCTAAGTCTACAGTCGATGATGAGTAGCTTTCTTCACCCGCATAGTGAAGAAACTCGTCAGCAGCAGGAAGACATGGAGCAGGACCTGAACCAGCAGGTGGTGGCATACCTTGTCATGGCCATGCCAACAAACCTTGAAGATCCGCTGGACTTCTGGGCAGCCAAACTTGATTTATGGTCGAAACTAGTAGAGCTTGCCCTGGAAAAGCTGTCCTGTCTGGCCAGTAGTGTGCCATCAGAGCGGGTGTTTAGTGCGGCTGGGGCCATTGTCACCCCAAGGCGAACTGGTCTTTCCACGAAAAATGTGGAGAGACTGACCTTTGAGAAGATGAATCAGGGATGGATCAGCCAGGATTTCCACCCACCAATGCCAGATGCCTCAGAGTAGATTGATCATGCTGCTACACCAACACTTCACAATTATGGTTATGAAACCCTATTGGGTTATCAATTAGGGTTATGAAACCCTCTTGGGTACTGCGAATGCCTGCTCCCGACTGATCCTGTGTCTTTCAGGAACTACTTGCCTTACTGATGCTTATGGCCTTGTGCCTTAAATTTTTTGGATGTTTAGCAGTAGCTAAATACATGCTTAACGCGAATTTCAACATTGATCTTTAAATGTAAGGGGTTATGAAACCCTCTTGGGTACTGCGAATGCCTGCTCCTGACTCATCCTGTGTCTTTCAGGAACTACTTGCCTCACTAATGCTTCTGGCCTTGGGCCTTAACTTTTTGGATGTTTGCACTAGCTACATACATGCTTAATTGAAATTTCAAAATTGATCGTGCAATGTAAGGGGTTATGAAAGCCTCTTGGGTACCGCTGATGCCTACTCCTGACTGCTCCTGTGTCTTTCAGGAACTACTTGCCTTCATGATGCTTCTGGGCTTGGGCCTTTAATTTTTGGATTTTTGGAATAGATACATACATGCTTAATTTAAATTTCAAAATTTATGGTGCAATGTATGGTGTTATAATACCCTCTTTAGGGTAGTGTTTTTTGTAGAGTACTAATCATTACACCATGGAACGCTTGTTGTGTGGGATTTTTTAATCAAAAATTTCCAAAATAATACGGTGAGGGATGAACTCTGCTTCTTTATTTCAGAAAACATTACTTTAGCGAAGAATGTCTTTTTGTGGTCCACCGTCCTAAATTATAGAGTCTTCTGGACTCTTTGATATGTGCTTGTTCTTACACAAAGGTATTTCGTCAGACAACATACCTAAAACAACTTGAATATTTTCTTCTGACTGAGAGAACTATTGAATTCTTCTAGTAAACCTTTTAATAAACACTGAAGTTACCCTTTTCCTATTCAGTCTATTCATTATTGTGGGAATCTCAATTTTGTGCAAGGCTTTATTTGATGGAACTGGGCTACAGGTGACTGCTGTGTCATGTGACTCAACACTGTTATCCACTTTCAATGAGAGAGTGTCTCATGGTGTTCATTCTTACTTTCTATTAAAATTGGAGTGTCTGTCTGAATTTCTGAGATAGAATCTGTTATCTGGTGATCTCGAGTTAAATAATTAAAATCCTCGAATGAATTACTTGTTGCTTCTTTGGATGGACCTATTTCCTATGTGTGTGATCCATAGTGGATTCCCATTGCTTCAGCCACCTCAAGGATGTGGCATTCAGACATCATATAGTCTCAAATCTGCTATAAGGTTATCTTGAGTTAAATAATTAAAATCCTCAAATTAATTACATGTTGCTTCTTTTGATGGACCAATTTCCTATTTGTGTGATCCATATTGGCTTCACATTGCTTCTGCCACCTCCAGGCTGTGCCTTTCAGACACCATATAGTCTCCTCATACTGATGCCACCTCCAGGCTCTGTCATTGTGCCACCATGTGACATGTGGCTCCTTGTTCCATTTGGTCCTTCGTAGTCACACGCTGGGTCCCGGGACACTTAAACTTGATATTTTTAAATTAAAGCCCTCTTATGTACACATCCTCCTGCCAGATCCAGGCATTGTCTTTCAGCAACTAGATTGTTTTGGGATGCAGCTGGGCCTGTGCCTAATATGTTTGAATGTTAGCAATACCTAACGTGAGTGCTTAATAGAAACTTCAACATTGATATTTCAATCTTATTGCTTATTAAATCCCCTGGTGTACTGCAGATGCCTTTTCCTGACTGTTTGTTTCAGGAACTAATTTACTTAATGTTGCTTCTGGCCTTGGTTCTCAAATTTTGGAATATTTAGCACTAGCTAAATACATGCTTAATTGAAATTTCAACATTGATCTTGCAATGTAAAGGGGTTATTAAACCCTTGGGTGTACTGCTGATGGCTGTGCCTGTGTCTTTCAGGAATTACTTGGCTTACTGATGCTTCTGGGCTTGGGCCTTAAATTTTCAATAGAGATGCATCTTCAATAGAGATTTCAATGTTCACCTTTTAATTTTAGGGGTTGTGAACCCCTCTTGTGTACCCTTGCTGCTTCCTGCTCCACTCTGTCAGTCCGTTGGTCCTGTGACAGTGTGCGACTCCGCCTCCACATCCTCCACTGTGTCCTAAGCCTCCACTGCCCGGACAAGTCTCAGTGGCACTTCAGTATACCATGTTTGCAGGGCACGGCAGTGTCACACTGTTCTTCACATGGTTTGCCTTGGTGAAAAGTCTTGGAAACAATGGCCGGTCAGGGCAATGGAGATGTTGCGCCTACATCTCAAGGCCACATGAGCCCTGTGTGGGCTAGTTAGATTAGGTCCTTTGTACCCACACGCCGGGTCCGGGACACTCAAACTTTGATTTCAATTTCAAATAAAAAAAATCATACATTTCAATGGTCTCCTCATGCTTCAGCCAACTCCAGGCTGTGTCATTCAGGCAATGTATCGTTTACTGATGCCGATGCTGGTCCTGGGTCTGGGAATAAAAATTTTGTTATGGTAGGTAGCACCAACTATCCAAAATCTTCATTTAAAATTTTAAAAATTCCTTTGGTTTTTTCTTGGGGATTGTAAAGCCCTGGTGTGTCCTCATGCTTCAGCCAACTCCAGGCTGTGTCATTCAGGCAATATTTGGTTTACTGATGCCGCTGCTGGGCCTGGGTCTGGGAATAAAAATTTTGTTAAGATAGGTAGCACCAGCTATCCAAAATCTTCATTTAAAATTTTAAAAATTCCTTTGGTTTTTTCTTGGGGATTGTAAAGCCCTAGTGTGTACTCATGCTTCAGCCAACTCCAGGCTGTGTCATTCAGGCAATATTTGGTTTACTGATGCCGCTGCTGGGCCTGGGTAAGGGAATTAAAATTTTGTTATAGTAGGTAGCACAAGCTATCCAAAATCTTTGGTTTGAATTTCTAAATTCATCTTTTAATCTTAGGAATTGTGAAGGTCTAGTGTCCACTCATGCTGCTGCCAACTCCTGGCTGGGCCATTCAGCCACTATATGGTCTCCTCATGCTGCCAACACCTCCACGCTGTGTCATTCAGCCACTATATGGTCTCCTCATGCTGCCAACACCTCCATGCTGTGTCATGCAGCCACTTTATGGTGTCCTCATGCTGCCAACACCTCCACGCTGAGTCATTCAGCCACTATATGGTCTCCTCATGCCGCCAACACCTCCATGCTGCGTCATTCAACCACTATATGGTCTCCTTATGCGTGTTAGAACACAGCAAAGTGAGGCTCTTTGTAGGCTAGAAATAGCCTTTTTTAATATAGATTCGCTGCGAATAAATTGTTGTCGAAACTAACTTTTTCAGAAAATTCGGCGAATAGGCCGAATCGAATTTTTGAAAAGTTTGCTCATCCCTAATGACTCTGTGGTAGCCCTTGGGGGGTGTATGGTAGTTGGGGTGTTGTTTCGGTAAATGAGGGGTTAATGTTAACCCTATAGTTCGTGACGCCAGGCTGAGGGATAGTATGCTGAGGTAATTCTCCGGCCTATCGCCGCCCTTCCCAGTAACGATAGGTGCATATACAAAATGACTGAAGGTCCAGAAGGTGCTTGAACTTGAACAAACTTTACTGAAAGGCTTGCAGTACATCCAATGTGCCATAACGGTCTCAGGAATACAGTCTCTATATAGTGCAATGACTGACAGTGGTTGCGGACCTTGACTTTTAGATACAGTCTCTGAATTTAGGGTAATATTTGCAGATCTGTCCGGATTTAGGGGATAGATAAGGTCCGGTGATCATGCAGAGTGCTTAGGGATTGATACACTCTCAATTTAGAATCGATCAGCCGTTGCCGCAAGGCTCGGGCCTAACTCACTGCGAGAGATAGCTGTACAGGTCTTTCCTCATCAGGAGCGCAGGAGCAAAGAGAAAGAGCAATGGTGCCGCTCCCTTATATGGGCATGGGCAGGGCCGCTCTGGATTGGTCCCAGTAACTGTCACTCACCGTTACAAGGAGTGATGGGTAGAATACGTCACAGGGACCTCCAAAGGTCCTAAAGCAAAAACCATAGAGTTTTCCAGGTCCTGCTACGCTGTATACAGGTAATTAACTATTTATAGACATTTATACAATCATATTTACATGCATCCTAAATAAACCATTAGCTCAATAACTATCTAGATGAGAGGTGACCAGGGGTGAACTAGACTATGGGGACCCCGACGTCCTAGGGACTCTGGCTAAGGGGACCCACATACGCAGGTAACGGATAGAATACGGTACCGGGACACCACAACTCCTTTTAGCATGGGGCCCCTCTTTGTTGCTCCATAGTATGTTGGCAGCTGTCCATTCAAGCTGCATTAAAAACCACACCTTTGTGGCCTGGCAGGATGATCACCTCATCACAAATGCGCAGTCCATTGTGTCCAACACCAATAGCTTTACTAGCAGATGAAAGCAAATCACTTGTGGTATCAGGTTGTTGTATCAACCCCCACTACTGGAGGAAGTCTTGATAGCGCTGTACAGCATTCCATCCATGACAGTCCATAGTCTTGAAACCCAATTTCTCTCGAGTAAGCACATACCTCATATGTCTATGTTAATTGTTCGGCGGGCGCAGTAGAGGGCTCAGAAGGGAAGGAGCGTCAAATGGTTTTTGGGGGGCATGTCACGTTTAGGAAGCCCCTATGGTGCCAGAACAGCAAAAAACCCCACATGGCATACCATTTTGGGAACTAGACACCTCGGGGAACGTAACAAGGGGTAATGTGAACCTTAATACCCCACAGGTGATTCACGACTTTTGCATATGTAAAAAAAAATAAAAATTTTTTACCTAAAATGCTTGGTTTCCCTAAAGTTTTACATTTTTAAAAAGGGTAATAGCAGAAAATACCCCCCAAAATTTGAAGCCCAATTTCTCCCAATTCAGAAAACACCCCATATGGGCGTGAAAAGTGCTCTGTTGGCGCACTACAGGTCTCAGAAGAGAAGGAGTCACATTTGGCTTTTTGAAAGGAAATTTTGCTCTGGGGGCATGCCGCATTTAGGAAGCCCCTATGGTGCCAGGATAGCAAAAAAAAAACCACATGGCATACCATTTTGGAAACTAAAGCCCTCGGGGAATGTAACAAGGGGTAATGTGAACCTTAATACCCCACAGGTGATTCACGACTTTTGCATATGTAAAAAAAAAAAAAAAATTTTACCTAAAATGCTTGGTTTCCCTAAAGTTTTACATTTTTAAAAAGGGTAATAGCAGAAAATACCCCCCAAAATTTGAAGCCCAATTTCTCCCGATTCAGAAAACACCCCATATGGGGTGAAAAGTGCTCTGTTGGCGCACTACAGGTCTCAGAAGAGAAGGAGTCACATTTGGCTTTTTGAAAGGAAATTTTGCTCTGGGGGCATGCCGCATTTAGGAAGCCCCTATGGTGCCAGGACAGCAAAAAAAACCACATGGCATACCATTTTGGAAACTAGAGCCCTCTGGGAATGTAACAAGGGGTTAAGTGAACCTTAATACCCCACAGGCGTTTCACGACTATTGCATATGTAAAAAAAAATAAAAATTTTTTACCTAAAATGCTTCTTTTCCCAAAAACTTTACATTTTTAAAAAGGGTAAAAGCAGAAAATACCCCCCAAAATTTGAAGCCCAATTTCTCCCGAGTACGGCGATACCCCATATGTGACCCTTAACTGTTGCCTTGAAATACGACAGGGCTCCAAAGTGAGAGCGCCATGCGCATTTGAGGCCTAAATTAGGGATTGCATAGGGGTGGACATAGGGGTATTCTACGCCATTGATTCCCAAACAGGGTGCATCCAGCTGTTGCAAAACTCCCAGCATGCATGGACCGTCAACGGCTGTCCGACAATACTGGGAGTTGTTGTTTTGCAACAGCTGGAGGCTCCGTTTTGGAAACCGTGGCGTACCAGACGTTTTTCATTTTTATTGGGGAGGAGAGGGGGGCTGTGTAGGGGTATGTGTATATGTAGTGTTTTTTACTTTTTATTTTATTTTTTGCGTTAGTGTAGTGTAGTGTAGTGTTTTTAGGGTACAGTCGCATGGGCGGGGGGTTCACAGTAGTTTCTCGCTGGCAGTTTGAGCTGTTGCAGAAAATTTGCTGCAGCTCAAACTTGCAGCCCGATACTTACTGTAAGCCTCCGCCCATGTGAGTGTACCCTGTACATTCACATTGGGGGGGACATCCAGCTGTTGCAAAACTACAACTGCCAGCATGCGCTGACAGACTGTACAGGCTGAGAGTTTTAGTTTTGCAACAGCTGTAGGCACACTGGTTTTGTATCACGGAGTTTGTGACCTTACTCAGTGTTTCAAAACCAGTGTGCCTCCAGCTGTTGCAAAACTACAACTCCCAGCATGTACGGTGCATGGTGTAAGGTGACTGTTGGGAGTTGTAGTTTGCAACAGCTGGAGGCACACCGGTCGTGAAACACTGAGTTAGGTAAAAAAAAAACTCTAAGTTTCACAACCAGTGTGCCTTCAGCTGTTGCAAAACTACAACTCTCAGCAGTCACCGACAGCCAATAGGCATGCTGGGAGTTGTAGTTATGCAACCAGCAGATGCACCACTACAACTCCCAGCATGCACTTTAGCTGTTTGTGCAAGCTGGGAGTTGTAATTATACAACAGCTGAAGGTACACTTTTCCATAGAAAAAATGTGCCTCCAGCTGTTGAAAAACCATAAGTCCCAGCATGCCCATAAGGGAATGCTGGGAGTTGTGGTGGTCTGCCTCCTGCTGTTGCATAACTACAGCTCCCAGCATGCCCTTTTTGCATGCTGGGAGCTGTTGCTAAGCAACTGCAGGAGGCTGTAACTCACCTCCTGCTGCTGCTCCATCGCAGGCTGTCCCTCGACGCCGCCGTCGCTCCTGGGGCCCCGATCCCAACATGGACGCCGGGGATCGGGGTCCCCAGCACCCGGGGTCGTCTTCCCGCACCCGCTCACGTCCTCCGGAAGAGGGGCGGAGCGGGTGCGGGAGTGACGCCCGCAGCAGGCGCCCTGATTGGTCGGCCGGTAATCCGGCCGACGAATCAGGGCGATCGTGAGGTGGCACCAGTGCCACCTCACCCCTGCAGGCTCTGGCTGTTCGGGGCCGTCTGGCCCCGAACAGCCAGTAATTCCGGGTCACCGGGTCACTGGAGACCCGATTGACCCGGAATTTTCCAGCGATCTGCGGCGATCGCCGACATGGGGGGGCATAATGACCCCCCTGGGCGATATGCCGGGATGCCTGCTGAACGATTTCAGCAGGCATCCGGCTCCGGTCCCCAACCGGCTAGCGGTGGGGACCGGAATTCCCACGGGCGTATGGATACGCCCTGCGTCCTTAAGGACTCGGGATGCAGGGCGTATCCATACGCCCAGCGTCCTTAAGAGGTTAATATAAAAAAATTATACACGTTTCATGATTTATTAATACTTGTGAAATGTCAATGTGGAACAACAGACATCTAGAACTTCAAATTAGATCATGTGCATATACACATTTATATATATACAAATATATATATATATATATATATATATATATATATATAGCAACTGAAGGTAGAAGCGGCACTCCAATCTTGATTGAATCAAACTGTGTTTTTATTCACACATCTGTGCAAAACAGCAATGTTTCGGCTTAGCAATAAAGCCTTTCTCATGCTTGAGAAAGGCTTTATTGCTAAGCCGAAAAGTTGCTGTTTTGCACAGATGTGTGAATAAAAACACAGTTTGATTCAATCAAGATTGGAGTGCCGCTTCTACCTTCAGTTGCTATTATTTGGGAATTGGTCTGTTCCTGGAGCTGAGCACCCAGCTGGATTTCGAATCCTTATCACGGTGCTCCTCTTCCTATACAGTTGGCATATATATATATATATATATATATATATATATATATATATACCAAAAAAACAAAGAGAGCGGAACTCCAGGTACGTGTAACCCCGTGCGGGTGTATTTATTCACACATCTGTAGAAAAGCGCAACGTTTCGGCTCCTCAATAGAGCCTTTCTCAAGCACAAGCACAAGTGAAATGCACAATATATTTATAAGCCCCTCAATTAGCACACATTGATGAGGGGGAGGTGTCAAACACTGTCACAATCCCGTGACGTCATATAATAAACAGTGATAAAACAATCTCACTCACAGTGATCTATTAGTGTATAAAGATACATATACAACAAAAGCATCTTTCAATAATCATATAGTGCAAAACCCCACTTGAAAGTGACAAATTATAATACTTCCAATGTCCGATTGTGTACCTATATTCATGATCTCCGGTGTGGTGGGCGGTCATCAGCATATATATATATATATATACATACACATACAGACACATTAGATATCTTTAAATATATAGCTATATCTATCTAACGTGGATATTGCAGTAGGGGTTTTTGAAATTATCCTGCCAGATCAGGCAGCCATATATACGCAAAATGTCATGTAAAACCAGAATAACAGGTTGTTAGTGTACATTATGAATTATCATAACGTGCAAGCCCACTAGCCATGTCATGGCCACCTGTATATAGCGGGTCCCTAACATCCCTAGCATAAAATGACACAACACGGCACTTTTTCAGGCATAAAAGCACTAAAAAAAGAGCACATTAAGTTAAACTCCCAGAAATACACGCCAGTTGCCAGGGCACCGAACCTTCATGAGACAAAAAATTATCTGCAAAGAAATCACGCACTTGTATTCCACTTATAAAGGGTCTAGATGCCGACAAAGGTTGGTCCCCAAACGTTGCGTTGGGGTGGTGTTGCGTTACTCCCTGGTACCCGCTGTTTGTGACATTTAAGTATGTATCACTGTACTAAAATGTTTTCCTGTGACATCTCATGATAGGAAGCTGCTGGCTGGAAGCACTTTGATTAGGTTGTTGTAGCATGTAATTGCACATTTTTATGGAAACAGTATTAGGGTTTATGTTTATGAGGTACTATACCGGGGTCTAGTGCAATACTTTCTTCTTTCTTTCCCCCATTTTTGTTGAAATTTTTTTTTGTGTTTTATGATGTATTAATAAACTATATATATTTTTTGCTACTCTTGAGTAAATGACTCAATTTTTGGGGGGTTTAATATTATCAGCATAATGCAAACATTTACGAATGGCCTCGGACTGGGGACGGGTCATGGCCATACTGTAGACCGGGATCTGGTAGAGGATGTCCCCACTCTAGTACTGCCTGATCCTTGTTTTTTAAACTAGGCCTATATACAGCACGAGGCCCCAAAAGGTCCTCATTTTGACTGCAGTGACTTGAAGATATTTTTTTAACCCCTAAAGCTCTGTCCCTGCCTAACTAAAGCTTTCCCTTAATGCCAAGGGGCACAGAACAATGCCAGATGGCACTTTTTTCACTGTGAGGGGGAGATGCAGCACAGGGCTCCGTCCTGCTCAGCACCAGACCCAAAATGGTGCTGAACAGAGTGGAGCAACATGCTCCTGCCCTCCTCCCCCCTCCTCATGCAATGTGATTGGTGCGATCACTACGACCACCCAATCACAGTTGTCCTGGGGGGGGGGGGGGGGGGGGGGAGAGACACTTCCACATTCTGGGACACATACAATGATGATTGGTGGTGTATATTACATGTGACTCTCATGACCCACGATCGCCCTTGTGGGGGGCCCTCAGCACTGAGACAGGATGCCTGCTGAATGATTTCAGCAGGCATCCCGACCTGGTCCCGCCCAGTGAGTGGCGGGGAACGGAAGCGCCTCAAATCACCGGTCTGAATTGACCGGTGATTTGAGGCAATCACCGATATGAGAGGTCCTCGGAACCCCTCTCGGTGATGTGACAGGATGCCTGCTGAATGATTTCAGCAGGCATCCCGGTCCCCGCCCGGCCTGGGGATTCAGGGCATACCAGTACGCCCTGCTTCCCCAAGTGGTTAAAGATCCTCTTCCGGGAATCTAAGTCTCACTTTGGAAATGGTCTCAAGGGGCTTGTGGAGAGCAGCAAAGCCTCATCTTACACCATTAAAAAAAGGAGCTGGATCAGAGGTTCCAGAAAAAGGTCTGGGAGGGGGCACAGAAATCTGGTTCAGGAGAAGTTGACACCCAATCTTTGAGGCCTGCAACCTTCTTGAATCTGAGGAGCTCCAATATCCACCTACATCCACCAATACAAATTTATAGTTTGTGTCAGCAACAGCCATAAGAAGGAGGGGAAAATATATTTTATAATTAAAATATAAAGAACCAGAATGGGTAGGCTTTTGTACACGGATATGTTTACCATCCACTGCACCTAGACAGTTTGGAAACATTTTCTACTTGTTCAAAACCAGCAGCTACTTGGAGCCAACAAGTTTCAACAGTACATACATACCTTAACTTCTTCAGGACGCAGGGCATATGGATATGCCCTGCATTCCGGGACCTTAAGGACACAGGGCGTATCCATACGCCCGTTGGAGCCGGATGCCTGCTGAAATTGTTCGGCAGGCATCGCGGCATATCACCCAGGGGGGTCATGATCCCCCATGTCGGCGATGGCCGCAGATCGCTGGACAATTCAGCCCAGCGATCTGCAGCGAATTCCGGGTCAATCTGGTCTCCAGTGACCCGGTGACCCGGAATTACAGGCTGTTCGGGGCCGTCTCTGACTGGTGGTGCCACTGGTGCCACCTCACGATCCCCCTGATTCGTCGGCTGGTTTATCGGCCGACCAATCAGGGCACCTGCTGCGGGTGTCACTCCCGCAACCCTCTCTGCCCCTCTTCCGGAGGACATGATTGGGTGCGGGAAGAGGACCCCAGCAGCTGGGGACCCCGATCCCCGGCATCAATGTTGGGATGCAAAAAGGGCATGCTGGAAGCTGTAGTTATGCAACAGCAGGATGCAGACCACCACAACTCCCAGCATTCCCTTATGGGCATCTTGGGACTTATAGTTTTGTAACAGCTGGAGGCACATTTTTTCTATGGAAAAGTGTACCTTTAACTGTTGTATAACTACAACTCCCAGCTTGCACAAACAGCTAAAGTGCTTGCTGAGAGTTGTAGTTGCGGTGTCCCCGTACTGCATCTTATACGGTACCTATGTATGTGTGGGTCCCCAAAGCCAGAGTCCCTAGGACGTAGGGATCCCTGTCATTTAATTAACCCCTTGTTGCCTCTATTTCTACTAATAGACCAGTTGTCTATATAAGGTTAATGTAAATATAATGATATAACTGTAAATAAATGGTTAATGTGCCATAGCGTTGCAGGACCTGTGGGTCATATGACTAGGTGAACTCTATGGTATTAAGCTTACGGACCTTTGGAGGCCCTGTGACCTAAGCAATCCCATTACTCTCTGTAATGGTGAATGGCAGATGCTCGGACCAATCGGATTCGCCCCGCCCCCTGCCCATATAAGGGAGTGGCGGCCATGTTTCTCTCTCTCTCTTACCTCATGGGCTGTCACGAGAGA